>NC_043006.1:2112100-2179600 GCF_006345805.1 Octopus sinensis | reverse complement strand
ATGAATCTACAATTTAATCTTTAAGGGGCCATGATAAGTGCATGCTGTTCAATTCCAGGAGAGTGTGTGCGGCTACCTAACAGCATTTTGCCCAATATTTTTAAAAGTAATGGTAACAATGAACTTTAGTGCTTACCTTGATGGCCTGTTCCAGTTATCAGGAGAAAAAGGGGAAAGTTGCAAATTAACCAGAGACAGCAGCTGAGTTTTGATTGGTGGTGTGGTTGCACAAGGAATAAATTACAGAGATTAGATAGTTTGCCTTATAAACTTCGTTAATTAGATCAACACACACACACACACACACACACACACACACACACACGCACTCTGATATTTATATAAAATTATACATGCATACCTATACAAGCAAGAAAAATACAAGTTCAGGAATAATAATAGTCTTAATATATATTGAATTCTTGGAAAAGTACAAGACAAGAAGTGGAAGCTTAAAGATATTGCTGCTGAAGTTGGAATTTGCATTAGGATAAGTGAGCAGAGTTTATTGGAAAACAGAGGCAGACAAATAAAGTTTTACTAGAAACATCAGAACACTCGAATAATATTTATTTAACATGCAAAGAAGTTGATTGGTGGATCTCAACTTTGAAAGAAACAAGAAATTATAGAAGTTATAAAGATAGTTTATGGACACCTTGTCTATATGTATGTGTGTGTGTATGTGTATATATACATATATATCTATGTATATATATATATATATATATTTGTAAAAAATGAAGTTCGAAAATGCTGCTGTATTATACAATTTTTAATTTTTATATATACATTATAACATGTTTCAGTTCCTGAAATGAACCTTATCAAAAAAAGTTATATATAAAAAAAGACAGCTCATGCCGTCAAACACAAGAAATTCATTTATAATACACAACGGAGTCAGACATCTTAGAGTTCATGTATAGTTGATATATAGTTTGAAGTATATGTTCAAAGTGTTCGATGCAGTGGCCCACGGTGGCGATACGTATTCAATACAAAAAACAGATCAAAGTGGTGGAAAGCGGTCAATACAGAAGATTGATGTTCCGAAAGAGCGAGGAATTCATTTTTACCTTAAGCAATTGTGATGATCCATGGTGGAAGTTCGCTGGGTGGTTCTAGTGAGTTTTTGTGAAATGCTCGGTTTTATAATGCCTGTTAGGTGGTCAATCTAGCGTAGCGTGACGTCATCAATGTTTTGACCAATCGTTTCGTTAGGTGGCTTTAATCAAGTAGAACGGGACGTCATCATTATTTTGACCAATCGCTGCATTATAACTCCCTCTTGTTTGTTTCCTGTTTTGACCAGTCACTTCGTTAGTCAAGTAGAACGGGACGTCATCATTATTTTGACCAATCGCTGCATTATATCTGCCTCTTGTTTGTTTCCTGTTTTGACCAGTCGCTTCGTTAGTCAAGCAGAGCGGGACGTCATCCAGATTCTGCCCAATCACGACTTATAGCTACATTAGATCTGCCCCCTGTCTGTACTTGTTAGGTGACTATTCAAGCAGAAAAGGACGTCATCAATATTCTGACTAATGACTGTCCCCTGTTTGTATCCTGTCCATTCTAGCAGAGCTAGACGTCATCAACTTGTTGACCAATCAGAATCAGGTCTGACCCTTAGCTGTATCGTATGTATCAGGGTCAGATTTGCACGAAAGAATTTTTTTCCTTTTTTACTAAGGCATATTTCCGTCAGAGTGAGTGTCTGTTTGAAGCAGCGGCCGTGGTGGAACCCCGCTTCTCCCTTTCGGAGGACTTATCTTTTGTTTTAGTATTCCTGGCCCAGGGTGTTTAAACTTGGTCTAAATTTTTTAATGAAATATAGTTCTTTATTTTGGCGTTGTGTGAAGGTTGCGTTGTCACTGAATTTATAGAGCGGGTTAGTTGTAAATTTCGGATTTACATTTGCAGCACATCTATCTATGTGTCCGCTGACCGGTATTTTGCGGTAATCAGGGTTTCTAATTTGTGATTTATGCACCGCCATCCTGTTACGTAAGCTATTTTTTGTACGGCCTATATACTGCCTATTGCAGCCTGCGCATGTTATGACGTAAATTAAGTTTTCTGATGCGCAGGTGAAGTTTGTTCTAATGGTGAACTGGTGGCCTTGTTCCAGTATAAATTCTGATCCTTCTTTCAAGATGACACAGATTCCGCAGTTGGGCCTTCCACATTTTCTAACTGCTGGTTTTGTGGTTGATGTTGAGTGCAGTGTAGCTTGGGTTAAAATCCTTTTCAAGGATTTTGGTTGCCGTTTACTTTTAATGATGGTGTGTGTTTCGAGGATCCGGTTCATCTTTGGGTCTCCCTTTAGTAGGGCTGTGCTTTGTAGTATGGTGTTGAAGGCCTCATTGTTGAGTGGGTTGTGTGTAGAGATGTAGGGAAGGGTTTTTAATTGTTCTTTCTTTTTTGGTTTTGTTTGTCTCAGGTCTTCTATACTTAATTTAAGTACCCGTTGGATTGCACTGTCTATTAGGGGCTGTGGATAGTTTCTATTTGTGAGTGTGGTTCTAAGTTCCTGGAGACGTGTGTGTCGGGTGTTTGTGTCTGATATTATGGTGCAAATCCTTCTAGCTAAACAAAAAGGGACATTCATTCTAGTGTGTCGTGGGTGGCATGAATCAAAGGGTAGGTACTGTTTAGAGTCTGTCGGTTTATAGTAGATATCTGTCTCTATTTTGTTGCCGGTTTTCTTAATGAGGATGTCTAAAAATGGTAATTCTTTTTCGTTGTGGTCCATCGTAAATTGTATATTGTCATTTATTCCATTTAATAGAATTTTAAATTCCTCAAGTTTATATATATATATACATATATATGTATGTGTGTATATATATATATATGTGTGTGTATATAATATATATATGTATGTATGCATGCATGTATGTATGTATGTATGTATGTATGTATGTATGTATGTATGTATGTATGTATGTATGTATGTATGTATGTATGTATGAATGTATGTATGTATGTATGTATGTATGTATGTATGTATGTATTTCTCCAATCAATAACAGAGGAATGCCAGACAGGCTGCCCCTGGGAGCTCCTGTATGCTGATGGCTTTGCTCTTATAGCTGAATCACCACCTGAACTAGAGAAGAAGTTCCAGGTATGGAAGCAAGGTCTAGAATCAAAGGGCCTTAGAGTTAACCTAGCAAAAACAAAAGTCATAGTAAGTAGGAAGGCAGACAAATCACAAATCCCTTCAAGGTAGATGGCCCTGCTCAATCTGTAGAAAAGGTGGTGGTGGTGGTCATGGTGGCGGTGGTGGTGGTGGTGGTGGCGGTGGTGGTGGTGGTGGTGGCGGTGGTGGTGGTGGTGGTGGTGGTGATGATGATACAAGTAATCTATACTGCCTACATGTTGCATCTACATGCTAACATCCAGTTTTCAAACACTGGATTCTTGATTTTACATTGAATTACGTGCAGCGGGAGGTGGCATACATACTTTTGAAGACCCCCCCCCCCAATAGGATCTGCAAAGAATATGTGGTTGCTAGGTTTAGATCTGAGAATAACGGACATTGCCAGTGCTGGTACCACGTAAAAAGCACCCATTCCACTCTATAAAGTGGTTGGTGTTAGGAAGGGCATCCAGCTGTAAAAAAAAACATACTAAAATAAAAACAGTGGGGCTTGGTGCAATCCTCTGGCTTTCCAGCTCCTGTCAAACCGCCTGCCACATGCCAGGATGGAAGGCAGACGTTAAATGATGACAATCATGATGAGAATGATGACGACAATAATCACAACGATGACACTGCTGCCAGTGATGATGATTATGATGATGATGACGACGACGACGACGACGACGATGATGATGATGATGATGATGATGACGACGACAATGATGATGATGATGATGATGACGACGACGATGATGATGATGATGATGACGACGACAACGACGACGACGATGATGATGATGATGATGATGACAGACACCATGATGAAAGACAGTGATGTTTGATAATACCTGGTACTGCAGACCAGCTTGACTATTTTATGGTAATGTTTAACAAGGTGATGTTGAAACAATGATGATGATGATGATGACGACGACAACGACGACGACGATGATGATGACTATGATGACTGTGATGACAACGATGATGATGACAAGGTCCAGAGTCATCATTGTCACAGCTCTCCATTGTCATTATCCTCATCATCATCATCATCATTGCCATCATCGTTGTTGTCATCCTCATTCATTTCCGCATCCACATCATCACCATTCCTTTCATTGTCTTCACTGTTATCACCACTGTCATCATCATCATCATCATCATCATCATCATCATCCTCATCACCATATTCATCACCTTTCATTATCTCCATACATCACCACCACCACCACCAGTCCCCAATGGTGTTACCAGAACTTCTCACACTTTTATCTTTTCTCATCATTGCCTTTTCATTTCTTTCATTTTAATCATTTGCTTTTCTTCTTTCTGTCATTGTCTATGATGATGATGTTTTGAAGAACAGAACAGGTAACCATAGTAACATGATTTGGTTGAGTTAGTTTGTATAATCCATGTATTTATTGTTTTATAGTTTTGTTTGCTACATTTTATCTTTTTTTTCAACAACTTTTCCTTCTTTTTTTTTTTCTTTCTCCCCTTTTCTATAGAAGCTTTGAAATCTAAAACTTACACTGTATGTAGCAACAGAGACAAATGTTGCTGCTGCTGCTTTATCAAATTTCTTCTTCCAAGTGAGCATTTCAAGACCATACTTTATTATTACTTTTGAAATTTAGAAAAAGAAAAAAAAAATGGAAAAAGCTGACAAACTGACAGAAGTTCTTGCTTTGCTATGTGACAATTTCTGATAGGATAATTTCGGAAGGATGAAAGATGATTTAAAAAAAAAAAGAATACTTTTGACAGCAGAGGACCTGGAAGACTCCTTAAAACTATTGGTTTAATGAAAAACTTGAAATGAAAGCAAATAGAGGAATTAAAAGAAGGAAAAACAATGGAACAATTGTTTATAATAATCTGAAGAATAAAAAAAGAATATGGAATTACCAGCAACAAAAACAAGATTGGTCAATGAAAGCCACAACAAGATGAAGAATAACAATAAGACTAACATCAACGGCAGTCTATTCTCAAAGGACAAATTTATAATGCCATGAAAGAACAAAGTCAGAACTGCACTAGATTTCCTGGTTTTGATGTTAGTAGAAATACAATCTTAAGTATTGTCAAATGACATGGCCATTTCGTATCTGAATGGTATACCATTGATGGAATGGTGGAGAAAAAATAAAAACCTCATTAAAGTACCATGGCCCAGGAAAGAAGAATCAAAAACACCCTGCAAAAAAAAAAAAAAAGATCAAGCAAAAATGAATTGTAGAACTTAGATGGGGAAATCAGAATGAAAAGTCTTGGATCAAAGTTTTAATCAGGGACTTTTCTATGGAAAAACATTTTGGAGGGATTATTCCCTTAGTGTTAACTTTCAAGAGAGAAAAAAAAACACTCCTTTTTTTCTTTCCTTTTTCTTTTCTTCTGGATGAGACTGCCAGTGGCAAGTTTTAGATGAAGTATGAATATAAAAACAAAAATAATATTTTTATTATGATTTGTAAATCAGATGAAAGTCAAAGTGACAAATTCTCCTACTTAAAGTCTCTGGCATAAATTTCTGATGGGAAAACTGATGTTAAAAAGGATGAGGAATACCAATCTAGTGGCTATTTTAAAATTTAGAGTTACAACACTCCAGTGAACAATAACTGTATTGTGGGATATACCCAGTCAATGATGGGGAGACCCGTGGTTAAAATGCTACAGCAGGTATCCAATAGCTTCTTGGGTATACTCGGTTGCAAATAGGAAAATTGTTCTCCTCCTCCTCCTCATTCTCCTCTTCCTTCCTGCCTCCTCATTCTTTGCCTGCCTCTCATTCTCTTCCTCTCCCTCATCTTCGTTCTCCTCCTCCTCCTCTCATATATATATATATATATATATATATATATACATACATATATATATATATATATATATAATACACTCAAAATAAGCACAAGGATATCCAAGGTAGTGTAGTACAATTGTTTCATGCTACTATATATATATATATATATATATATATATAAGTGAAGGCATAAGTCTCAGTGGTTAGCACTTTGGGCTTACCATCATGAGGTTGTGAGTTTGATTCCAGGATTGGGCTGCGTGTTGTGTTCTTGAGCAAGACACTTCATTTCACGTTGCTCCAGTTCGCTCAGCTGTAGAAATGAGTTGCGACGTCACTGGTGCCAAGCTGTATCAGCCTTTGCCTTTCCCTTGGACAACATTGGTGGCGCGGAGAGAGAGGAGGGTGGTATGCATGGCAACTGCTGGTCTTCGATAAACATTCTGTCTTGAAGGAGAACTTTCTGGGTGCAATCCTATGCTCCGTTCATGACTAATGTGGGTCTTAAAAATATATATAGGTGATATCAAAAGTTCCCGGGCTAGCTCTGTAGCATGCCAACAAATGGCAGCACATACCGTAAATCCTCGAGTATATTCCACATTTTTTCCCCAAAATTTAAAGGTCAAAATCCTTAGTGCATATTATATACGAGGTTAAAAATGAAAATTATTTTCTAAGCAATGTCTGAGTCTCTATTTGCTGTCTAGCAATGTTTATTCAGACGCATTTTGTGATGTTGGGTGCGAAAATACCTTAAGCTAAGCCTGAAAGCAATGAAGTCGTAAAAGAATCATCCATAACTTGCAATAAGCAACATTTATTAAAAGTTATTACCGTTACTTCTTTATTTTCTGCAAACAAAATGCACAAAAAAGCTACACGTTTGCATTATATTATATATACAATAACAATAAAGAACATTACTGTATACATTTTTACAAACCAAGGATGTTATATAGACCTCCGTAACTCAAGTTAGAGAAGGAGTGCATATTATACACAAGGTTTAGGTTTTTCAGAGGTACAGCCCGCTAAAAATTCCCCGCATATTATACTCAAGGGCAGGCTATACTTGAGGATTTACGGTAGTTGCAAGCTGTGAAATTTGGTTTTGTGACCGTGTGTATGCTGTGGTCTGCAATTTTGTCCTGGATAGGAAGTTGGAACAAAGAGCCAACGTGAAATTTTGCATTAAATTTGGGGAGTATGCTATAGAAGCATTGAACATGCTTCATAAACAATGTTTCAAGTGGTATGGGTGCTCCAGAAGTGGAAGAGCATCCTTGGAAGATGAGGAGTGATCTGGAAGACCCACCACAAGCATCACCCCTGGAAATGTGGTATTGTGCATCAAGAATTCATCTCCCCCGGGGCCAGACCGGGAATCGAAAGGTCTTCTGCAATGTTTTGAAGCATTTGAAGGGGGACATTCAGCGAAAGCAACTGGGTCTCCGGAGCACAAAGAATTGGATTCTTCATGACAACAATGCACCCTATCACAGAGCTCTCCTCACCAAAAACAGCATGGCATCACTTCCACACTCACTCCATTTGCCAGATTTAATACCTGCAGACTTCCTCAAGATGAAAATACAGCTCAAAGGTTGCCGTTTTAACACATTGACATCAAGATCCAAAGTGATCCTCAACTCACTTACAGAAAACAACTACCAGGCTTGATTCCAAAAGTGACAGGAATGCTGGGACCAGTGTATTGCTGTGCAAGGTGTCTATTTTGAAGGAAATGATATTAAAACTTAGGTTAATAAGTTATTTTTTATTGAATATAACTAGTTTGGGAACTTTTTGATGCCACCCTGTATGCATGTGTGTGCGTGTGTGTGTGCGTGTGTGTGTGTGTGTGTGTGTGTGCATGTACGTGTGTCTCTGTTTGTGCATTTGTGTCTCCTTGTTTTGACATCATGTGATAGTTATGAAACAGATGTTAATGTCAGTAGTGTCCTTTGTTTCCATTCTTGCAAGAAATCATGTCTGATCATAAGAAAAATTACATCATTTGGAAACAGACAAGGGTTAGCAACTGGAAAGGTATCCAGCCATAGAAAATTTGTCTCAATAAGATAAGTACCAGTTGAACGCTGGGGTGGGTGTAATCAATTTTCCCTCTCCCCAAAAACTTCAGGCCTTGAGCCAAAATTTGAGACTAGTATATACATTGAACCGCAAAAGAAACGTGAGACATGTGTGACTGTGAAATATGTTTTAATTTCATTATGTCAGAGATAAATATTGATAAATCTGATAAAGTCAATTTCTTGGATGCACTTTGACCACAGTCTATGGGTTGTTGTCTTTGAAGCTTGAGAGTGGCCTTCCAACTGACTTACCTGTTGGAAGTTGGCCAAAGAGAAGTTGCTTGTGTCAGGTCACTCTCAAGTGCTACTGGCAACATGTAACCCAGTACAACCGGTTACAAGGTCAACAACCAAAATGGCAATCTCACCGAGCTGGTTTGGTGAAGAGGATTTCTCTTGGACACTTTGCAGGACGTGTGTGTGTGTGTGTGTGTAAGCGTTTGTGTGTATATAGATACATATCTATCTACCTACCTACCTACATAGAGTACAGTCAAATTTACTGTAAAATTCATGTAGATTGGGACTTCAAATTTTCTTTACATTTTGTTTGCTAAAGCATAACTTGAAGTCCCAGTCAACACAAACTATGTATAGATGTGTGTGTGTGTGTGTGCTTGTGTGTGTGTATGTGTTCGTGTGTGTGTGTGTGTGTAAGCGTTTGTGTGTATATAGATACATATCTATCTACCTACCTACCTACATAGAGTACAGTCAAATTTACTGTAAAATTCATGTAGATTGGGACTTCAAATTTTCTTTACATTTTGTTTGCTAAAGCATAACTTGAAGTCCCAGTCAACACAAACTATGTATAGATGTGTGTGTGTGTGTGTGCTTGTGTGTGTGTATGTGTTCGTGTGTGTGTGTGTGTGTGTATGTGTGGATGATGATGATGATGATGATGAGGAGGAGGAGGAGGAGGAGGAGGAGGACATTCTACTATTTTACTTTTTTTTTTAAATATTAAATATAAGAACACTTTCCTATATTCCCTTATAAGTTTGTGTATTTTGCTCGGGAAAATAAATTCCTCAGATCCATCAACATTTCCAGACACTTTTTCCATTCCAGTCTTATCTTTTGGATGAAGTGAATTTAGCAGAATTTCCTTATAAACGTCTGATTAAGAGCAACAATCACGGTAAGATTGTTGTTGTGTCTGACTTTGACTTCTTATCACCAAACTCAAAATATTTTTAAAACCATTGACGTCAGATTTCTTCATTTAGCTTTCAAGAAATAGTTTGACCATGATGTCTGGTGTTACGTTATTTTGTTGCTACGGTGCTCTGTTTGTTAAATATTCCATTGTATTTTTCTATAAATACATCAGCTATGACCAATATGTACCGGTGAGAGAGAGAGAAAGAGAGAGAGAGAGATATTGTGTCAGGTGAGAAGAGTTTAGATATTTGACGAGTGCATTGAATCAAATGGAGACTAGTGAAGCCTCATTAAAGAAAATTTTATAGAATCAATGAAAAAAACATCACAATCATATTTGTGAAAATGTAGAAATATTAAGGAGAAAAATTGACCTTTTAATCACACACACGCAAACATATATGTATATTATATATATTTTATGTGTGGGGGGATGCGTGTATGTGTGTGTGAGTGTGCATGTGTCTGTATCTGTGTCTGTGTAAATATATATAAGTTAAATTTAAAATTAAGGTTTAGATAGGAGACATTAAAATGCAGCATCCAAACCTTGTTTCAGGTAAGTCACAGGTAGTGTGCCTACAGAGCATGTTCATCAATTATGGCGACCAGGTGTCATCCATGGTACTGCACTTTCATCGCTGGATCTACGTACGAAATTCTTAGGTGCACATTGGGTATATATTAAATGATTGATATGGGAGATGAAGTGTAACTAGATCAGGGCTGGCCAACCTGAGGCCCGTGGGCCACATGTGGGCTGTAGACTTTCTTGGAATGGGTTTATTTAAACAAACATTTTAAAAGTTTTATCAAAAATTAAAGATTGTAATGAAAAGTGAAAACGAAAGTTGCCACTGTTTTTGCAATGATAATATCTCATGTTGAATCAACGATCGTTCATTCATTGTTGTAATAATAGGAGGAGAAAGCAAAATGCTTTCAATTCTGTCAGTATACGAGCAGCCCTCAGAAAACTTTCTGCGATTAAAGTGGCCTGCAATATAATTCAAGTTGGCCAGGCCTGAACTAGATGCTTTAATTAGTACAACAATCGTTTCAGCTGCCTTCTGCACTGCTCCCTAGTGGGTGGGGAATGATGTAATGACATCAGATGCATCGTGCAGTGCAAGGGAGCTTCATCAGGTGACATAATATGCTTCAAAAGTTATAAGATCTACACTTTGCTCCGAGTTAAATCTCGGTAGTATTGTGTTGTGTTGCTAGTAGTTCACACACACATTGGGGAAGTAAGGATACTTGTGGTCAGGAAGTGGTTGATAAGTAAATAATACAAAGAATCTAGAGTAAATGGAGTGGGGTGTTTATGGCATTGGATTGAAAGGCCCTAAAGCATGTAGAGACCTTTGATGGATGGCTACAGGATGCCTTTTATGTGCCACTAGCTCGGGTGCATTTACACAGCACCACTACAGGTGCTTTTTATGTGGCACTGGCACCTAAAAGACCAAGTCTGTATGTGATGAAGACAGCCACATCTCCTGGTCCCTTGTCATTTCCTCAGTGAGACCCAGCATCTGAAGATGTCTTCCTGAGTTTACTCCTTCTACAGGTACCCTCTACAATTAGTTCTCATCCATACGCATCACATGATCAAACCAGCACAGTCTTCTCTCTGGCACACAACATCTGATGCCTTTTATACCTGCTTTTCCTCTTGTGTGTGTGTGTGTGTGTGTATGTATGAGCATTGGTTAGACTAACAAATGAGAACACTTTGATAAATGGAAGTTTGTATTATTTACTTTGGAGTTCATCTACTTTTGACATCAATACCAACTTTAATATGTTGAGGAATTCTTTAATAAGTTGAAGAATTGAATAGTACTGGTTCTGAACGGTTGCCAGGGAAATAAATTTGAGCACTTCTTCAGGTAAAACCTGCTTTGGCTCTGTCAGCAGCAATGGGGGAGGCAATTGGCTCCTCATTTGCAGCTTCAAAATGCTCCATAAATGTTTGATTATATTCAGATCTGGTGACTGTGGGAACCAGTCCAAGTGGTCTTCTCCACTTTTGTGTTCTTCATACCAATTTTGAATAGCATTAACCATGTGAATTGGCAGATTCCTGGAAGATCGTGCTGTAATCAAGGAATGATATTTGTACCATAGAAGGGATATGGTCAGCCAAAATATTCAGGTAATTCTCGAAGATAAGTCTGCTCTGTAGAACAACTAAAGGCATCTATCGTCTTCATACCACCATTGCCCTCATACCACCACCATCCTCATACCACTACCATCTTTATACTATACGATCCTCATACCACTACCACCAGTACTACAGCCACAACTACCATTGTCACTCCCACTACCATTATTAACACTACTAGTACCAGCACTACCACTGCAGCCACGATACCATACCGTTGTACCAACACTATCACCACTACAACTACTACTACTACTGTCACCACCTACCATTATACTGCACCACTGTCTCCATACCGCCACCACCACCATTACCATCAACACCACCACCGACACCACCACCGACACCACCAACTGACCTGCAACAATACCACCATCATCATCAATACTGCTACCATTACTACCACCAGCACTGCAACCCTACCACCATACCTCCACCACTACTGCTACAACATACCATCTATATCACGACCACTACCACCAAAGCCACTACTAACCCCACCACTACTGCATAAGATGCACAACTAGAAAAAAGTTCCTGTGTGTGGTTGTGTGATGGGAGAGTGGGAGAGAGGGAAGGAGGGAGAGAAAGAGGGAAAGAGAGGAAAGGAAGGAGAGAAAGGAGAGAAAGAAGAGAGATAGAGTGCAGAGAGAGAGGGAGAAGAGAAAGAGGGAAAGAGAGGGAAGGAAGGAGAGAAAGAAGAGAGAGAGAGTGCAGAGAGAGAGGGAGAAGAGAAAGAGGGAAAGAGAGGGAAGGAAGGAGAGAAAGAAGAGAGAGAGAGTGCAGAGAGAGAGGGAGAAGAGAAAGAGGGAAAGAGAGGGAAGGAAGGAGAGAAAGAAGAGAGAGAGAGTGCAGAGAGAGAGGGAGAAGAGAAAGAGGGAAAGAGAGGGAAGGAAGGAGAGAAAGAAGAGAGAGAGAGAGAGAAGAGAAAGAGGGAAAGAGAGGGAAGGAAGGAGAGAAAGAAGAGAGAGAGAAGAGAAAGAGAAGAAGGGAGATGTGTCCCAGTCAAATAGTAGAATGTTAGTCAGAACAATCAAGAGAATTCTAATTATTTTAATGAGTTTTAATTACCCACAACCTCAATTAAAACTGACACATTACTGGTTGCTATTGTTTAACCTTATGTGGGCATTTCTAACATGACTATCCCTCCTGACAAAATACCACAGACATCATAAGTTAAAGTGTCCTTTTGGGGAGGCGGGTGAATGTAATTTGAGGTAGATTTGGTTGCAATTTCTAGCAGATCCAATTGACCATGTAAGGGGTCTCTCACTAGTTGATGGTAGTGGTGGTAGTGCAGAACTATTGTAGTGATGGTCATGGTCAGAAAGGGTCAAAATAGCAATGCTTCTACTATGGCCTTGGACCAACCAAAGACTTGCGGTTGGATTTGGTAGACAGAAACTGAAAGAAGCCTGTCATAGCTGCAGGCATGGCTGGGTGGTAAGAAGTTTACTTCCCAATCACATGGTTCCGTGTTCAGTCCCACTCTGTGGCACCTTTGGGCAAGCGTCTTCTTACTATAGCCTCAGGCCAATCAAAGCCTTGTGAGTGGATTTGGTAGGCAGAAACTGAAAGAAGCCCACTCATAAGTGGAAAGTGTAACCTCTCGAAAGAGCTGTTCTTCGCTCCTGCTCCAGAGCGTCGGCTGCAGTGTCACTCCGAAAAGCTCTATCTGCGACGATTTCATCTTAATCGAAGGAGAGGGGCTTTCTCCGTCCGGGTTGCGGATCCGTAGAATAAACTGCCGGATGAGATGGGGAAGATGCCGATGACCGCTTGGTTCAAAGTCTCCCTTGACCACAAGTGGCCTGAATTCTTTACATGAGCAGCACCCTGTACATAACTCCATGTCCCCCTACATGGCCTTGCTTTTTGCTTTTTGAGCCAAAAATTAACTAACTAACTAACATAAATATATATATCATCATCATCATCATAGTTTAACGTCCGCTTTCCATGCTAGCATGGGTTGGACGATTTTGACTGAGGTCTGGCAAACCAGACAGCCGCACCAGGCTCCAATCTTGATCCGGCAGAGTTTCTACAGCTGGATGCTCTTCCTAATGCCAACCACTCCAAGAGTGTAGTGGGTGCTTTTTATGTGCCACCGGCACAGGGGCCAGTCAGGTGGTACTGGCAATAACCTCACTCGAATCTTTTTACACATGCCACTGGCACAGGTGTCAGTAGAGCGACGCTGGTAACGATATATATATATATATATATATATATATATATACACACCACTATCTCCATACCATCATATATATATATATATGTCTGTATGTATGCATGTATGTATATATATCTGGGTGTATATATACATCACAGGCTTTTCTTGCAGCTTCTGTGTACAAAATCCTCTCATGAAGCTTTGCTTAGCCTCAGGCTAGAGTAGGAGACACTTGTTCAAGATGTCACACAATGGGATTGAACCAACAACCACACGGTTGGAAAGTGAAGTTGTTAACCACACATCCATGCCTAGCACCTGTACCATTGGCATCTCTTTTCCGATCCGATCAGGTCCAGCTGACCCAGGTAGGAACTGAACGCTAAACTTCATGATATCTCACAAATCATTTGAAATTGTTCGATACGTCTAAATCATTGCGTTTTTTATTTACTTATTTTTATATTTTGTCCTGTGTGATTATTTAACAATGCTAATTAAAAAAAAATAATCTTTTTTTTAAAAAAAACAGTAAGTCTTCACAGTTTTACAAGTTCAAAATGTTATTAACAATTTTCTATTTAACAACACATTTTCATTATTATTATTATTATTATTATTATTATTAGTAGTAGTAGTAGTAGTAGTAGTAGTAGTAGTAGTAGTAGTAGTAGTAGTAGTAGTAGTAGTAGTACTGTTGCTGATGTTGTTGTTGTTGTGGTTGTTGTTATCATCATCATCAACAACATCCTCCTCCTTCTGCTCCTCCATCTCTTTCTCCCCTCCCCCTCCTCCCCCTCCACCTCCTCCTCCTCCTCCTCCTCATCATCATCATCATCCAACCCCATTTTATGATATTTATCCATTTCACTTTCACTAATTTACATTTTACAGGAGACAGTTTGCTAAACCCAAAATTTCCAACATTCTTTATACATTGTTTTCCTGCATAACCATTCTTTTCTCCAAACTCTAATAAAGTTACACCATCAAATTCCCAAACCGCTGTCTTTTATTTCAATGTTCTCTTCCATCTAAATTGCCATAAATAAGAAACTAGATACAAGTCAGGTGAAGAATTTCTATTGGTTTATTTGAGTTGACCAATGAAATACTTGTAAAAATAAACAATAGCTGGCATTGTTCAAGAACTGCCATGAACCCAGCATTTTCATTCATCAGAATTAGTTTCCAATCAATGGAAATAATGTTTTATATTTCCAAAATTTTCAACAGGAAAAAAAAAACTCTTATATTTTTTAGACAAAAATAAATTTTTAAAAAATACAAATTACTAGAATAATAATGACAATTGCAAAAAAAACAACAACAGCAACAGTAACTATAAGAAAAATAATAATAATAATCGTAATTATTATTATTATTATTATTATTATTATTTTTATCGCCACAACAATGATAAAATTATTTTCATCAATTACAGATTATTCATATGAGTAAAATTAGTCTAAATGACCCAGATCAGGTCAACCAAGCTAGAACCATTCAATATGGAAGATTGTAATGTCTATTTAAAGAGGTTCCCACACAAATTAGATTTCATTTGCGAGAATTTACAAATATAATTTTTAACCCATCGTTCAATTTATTTATTTATTTATTTATTCCATCTTTTTAATTCTTTGAACAGATCTTATAACTAATGCTGGTTTCTGAAGCTATTATAGTCTTGCAGTTGTAGAGCAAATAAAGACATTTTAGGTTCAATTCTCAGCTTAGCTGAAGAAAGTTTGACTACCATATATATATATATATATATATATAAACAATGAACGTAACTCTTTTGTGACGTAAAAAGCACCCACTACACTCTCGGAGTGGTTGGCGTTAGGAAGGGCATCCAGCTGTAGAAACTCTGCCAGATCAAGATTGGAGCCTGGTGCAGCCATCTGGTTTGCCAGCCCTCGGTCAAATCGTCCAACCCATGCTAGCATGGAAAGCGGACGTTAAACGGTGATGATTCCTAATGGCATACTCTATGTTCCAACTTAAATTTTGAAAGTAAGGAAGTCATCATCATCATCATCATCAATCATCATCATCATCATCATCATTTAATGTTCTTTTCCCATGCTGGTGTGGGTTGAATGTGTCACAAGTTGGAAGGTTTCTTTTATGTCTTAGAACATAATTTATTGTTACAATACAAGCACAGAAATGTTCAGATGAAACAATGCGTACGACACATGCAGAAAGGCTTTGTCAGAAATTCAACATTTAGGCTAATTTTTTCACTTCAAATACATATTTACAGTGCCGTGGTGTGTCTTCTTCAATCATTTCAGGTTGAAAATGTAGCTGTGAAAACAGCTATGAGGAAAGTGAATGTCAATGGGAAACCAAATCACTCTAAACTTTTGACACTCAATTGGTCTGTATTTATAGGCTGCAATCACAGAAAGTCTAGAATAGCCACTGATCTATCATGTGAACAACAACCATTGACTGGATAACAACTGGGTTTGACCACATGATCAAAATGTGATTCCCATGTGGCAAAATGTGGGATCGAATCCAATTGCTACAAAAAGTTCAACAAGATTTGATGACTCAGTGGACTTCCGTAATGCTCCCATGTCTAGTTTGACATGGTTTCTACAGCTGGATGCCTTTCTCAATATCAACCACTTTACTGGGAGAACTGTTGTTCAAAACACAATGTAACACATAATGCAACAGAAGTCTTCTATAAAATTATGACAGGAAATTTTAATTTGTTATTATATTAAATTGGTGTTGAGAACACGGCACATTTATATCTGTATAAGTCAATGTTTGGGATATTACAAAATGGGATACTACAAGTGGAGACACGTGGCTTAGTGGTTAGGGTGTTGAACTCATGATCGTAAGGTTGTGCTTTCAATTCCTGGACTGAGTGATGCGTTGTGTCCTTGAGCAAAACACTTCATTTCACGTTGCTCCAGTCCACTCAGCTGGCAAAAATGAGTAATCCTGCAACAGACCAGCGTCCCGTCCAGGTGGGGAATTTCTACACCACTGAAACTGGGAAACCGGCCCTTATGAGCCTGGCATGGCTCGAGAAGGAACATTTTTATCATTTATATTACAAAATACAAATGTAAAGCTGGTGTTAGGAATATAAGAAAACACGAGTGTATAACTGGTATTTATATAAATATTTTGTTTTGATATTTGGTTAGCATTTGCAAAATTGTTGATGTGAACTTGCATGTTGAAACAGATTTGGAAGGGTTATTAAGCTAATAATAAACATGTACACTGGTTCTATTTCACTTCTAATATGATTCTCAGTAAACTAGTTAACCATTTAACCAATTAACTAAGCGATTGTTTGGGACCAATTAGCAGAAGACCCTTGCCCTGCAGTAGGACTGAAACTTAAACCACATTTTGACAGCAAGCTTGCAGAAATGTTAGCACGCCAGGTGAAATGCTGAGCGGTATTTCATCTGCCATTATGTTCTGAGTACAAATTCCGCCAAGGTTGACTTTGCCTTTCATCCTTTCAGGGTCGATAAATTAAGTACCAGTTACACACTGGGGTCAATGTAATTGACTTAATCCGTTTGTCTGTCCTTGTTTGTCCCTTCTATGTTTAGCCTCTTGTGGGCAATAAAGAAATATGAAACTTAAACCACATGGTTGTGAAACAAGCTTCTTGACCACACAGCCATACCAGCACCTATTAAATTACAATGGAATATTTTAATTTAAATTTAAACACTTTAAATTAATGGTTTTTATACCATAGAACAAAAGACAGTCTCAGATGGGTTGTCATCAAAAGGATTAGAATTCTTCACTGTTTTTTTTTTTGGTTATGTTTTATATATTTCCCATCAAAGTCTTTGTCAAACTTTTCTGAAACTGCAGATATTTTGATGAATTTTTGGTAAATTTTTTTCTCCTCTTCAAGATCTGGTTAGTACTGCTTTAATGATAGAAGCTAAATTAGGAATTGATTATCACTTTTGATTAAATTAAGACAGGTATAGTCATAGCAGTTATTGTATAATTCCAATCAAGTACTGGCATCAATGGTAGTGACCAACCACTCCTAAAAAATGCTGGTCTTGTGCCTAAATTAAAAACAATTATTAAAGGGTATGTGGTTGTTATTTCTAGCAAATTGAGTGACCTCATATAGGCTCTCTCATAGGTTTAGCTGCATGGGTTCAACTGCAGCCCATGTGACCCTTAGGGGTCCATATAAGATTTTTGTTGTTTAAATTTATGCAATAAATTGTTTATTCTTTTACAATATACAATTTTTTTTATACAATTATAAAACCTTTCTGATTCCTATATAATTCCTAATAATATTTAATTATAAAAATATATGATTTTTCAAACGTTAAAAATTAAATAATAATATTTAATCATTAAAATATAATTTTTTTTTTTTAAACGTTAAAAGGGTGTACGAGGGTCCAGTAGGCTAAAATAGGAATCAGAGGAGCCCAGAGGCAAACCAGTGGTTTAAATGAATGTGGCATGGCAACTGATCCTTTCACCACTGTACTTCCTGGTAAACAACAACTGGTGCTGCTGACAGCATCATGGGAACATTCACAAGGACTCAGTGTTAAAGTACTTACTGAAGCCCTTTACTCTCTACGGAACATAGATCATCAATGACTTTTCTCCACTGTTCTCAACTATGGACTGTCTTTTCTGCTTCTCTTCAATTGGGTCCCTACTTTTTCAGCTCTCTCTCAATATCTCACCTCCAGCTATTTTTAGAGCATCTTTTTTTCTGCCTCCTTTGTGGGTTCCAGGTCAGGGCCTGATGTGTAATACAAGATGTATTGGTTTTCCCTTTTGAATTTGTCAATTCACATCTCCCTGAAGGAAACCCTTCTTCTCCCAGATCTTGTCAGTTTTTGAATTGTCTTTGTCATCAATGCTTCTGTAAATTTGCTTTTTTCTAGGTAGGGGCATTGGCCCCTATGCAAGCCCATTTTTACATCTAGGAAGAGGTGGTCTATATCAGTCTGACCAAAAACTAATGAGCTGGCAGAATCATTACCATGCCAGTAAAAATGCTTAGTGGCATTTCATCCATCTTTGTGTTCTGAGATCAAATGCCACCAGGGTTGACTTTGCCTTTCATCCTTTCAGGATCAACAAAATAAATACCAGTTGAGCACAGGGACTCAATATAATTTACTTACCCCTTCACCACAAATTACTGGTCTTGTGTCAAAATTTGAAACCATATTCATCTGGCCTCTATTCTTTGACTGTCCAGTATAGGAGGCCCTACAAAGAGTTTGTGCTCCAAAGCCAAAGCTCTCAAGGTCAGTGAGACACACAAGCCACCAACTGCAACAGGGACTGGACCTTGTGGTGGGTTTCAATTTAGGTGCTGCTTTATTTCTACCTGATATTATGGTTTCTGATATACACCATCACTCTCTCACCCTTCCTCTTACAGCTACAGCTACCACAAACATTCTCTCTCTCTCCCCCCTACCTTGACTTCTAATTCAAATTTTTATCTATCTGCAGACTGGATGTCTACAAATCTACCAGTCAGATCCATACAGATTTTTTTCCTGCTTTAATTATCAGGTTTATCTCATCTCATTTCTTGTCTCACTTTTACGTAATTTTATTATATCAATAAAAATTCTTTTTCTTTTTTTTTTGTTCTATGCAGAAATGGGAGGAAGATTTTGAAATGAAATTATTTGGTGCCAACCCCTTCTTAAATAATCTCTCATGTTATTCTGTTGCACAATGCAGTGACCCCTCACACACACACACACACACACACATGCACAAAAGCAGTGCACCTTAAATTGAAAACATTAATGGAACATTGCCAAACTGTTGTGTTGTGTTATTATTAAAACAGCAAGCTGGCAGAATTATTAGAGCATTGGATAAAATGACTTTCAATATTTCTCCTGCTCTTTACATTCTGAGTTCAAATCCCATTTAGGTCAACTTTGCCTTTCATCTTTTCAGGATCAATAAAATAAAGTACTGGTCAAGTATTGATATGAGTATTATTGACTAATCCCCCTTGCTACAAAATTGCTGACCTTCTGTCTAAATCAGAAACAAATATTATGTTGGATAAATAGCTTTGTGATATTCGTTCTGGATCTTTACATTCTGAGTTCAAATCCTACTGTGGCCAACTTTACCTTTTATAAGTTTTGGGTCAATAAAATAAAATGCTGGTCAAGTATCAAGGTCAATATATTTGACTGATCTCCTGACAACAAAATTGCTGGCCTTCTGTCTAAATCAGAAACAGATATTACGTTGGAAAAAAGCTTTTTGATATTCATTCTGGCTAAGGTAGCAAGTTGGCAAAATTGCTAGCATGCCAAACAAAATGCTTATCAGTATTTTGTCTGTTTTTACATTCTGAGTTCAAATTCCACCAAAGTCGACTTTACCTTTCATCCTTTCAGGGTCGATAAAACAAGTACCAGTTGAATATTGAAGTTGCAAGCCTTGTGCCAAAATTTGAAACCAATATTCATTCTTATTTCTTTATTGCCCACAAGAGGCTAAACATGGAGGGGACAAACAAGGACAGACAAAGGGATTAAGTTGATTACATCGACCCCAGTGCGTAACTGGTACTTATTTAATCGACCCAAAAGGATGAAAGGCAAAGTTGACCTCGGTGGAATTTGAACTCAGAATGTAGCAGCAGACGAAATACTGTTAAGAATTTTGCCCGGCGTGCTAACGATTCTGCCAGCTCGCCACCTTTATTCATTCAACTGATATTCATTCTGGCTTTTTACATGCTGAGTTCAAATCCTGCTGCGGTCAATTTTATTTTTTATCAGTTTGTGGGGGTCAATAAAATAATGTACATATCAAATACAGGAGTCAATGTAATTGACCAACTAACCTGCACCCCTTAAAATGGCCTTCAGCCTAAATCAGGAGCTGTTTTTACTCTTATTTTTATGCACTTCTCACAGTTTCTAAAACTGGCTTGATTTTTCTTTAAGGTCTCTTTCCATCAGGTCTGAGAATTCAGTCAGAGAGAACCTTTCAAAGGATATGAGTAGTACCTAATAAGGCAGTTTTCTGTAGAGTGTTGATATCGTATTTGATTTTAAGTTGGTCAAGGAATTGTGGCAGTTTCCATGGGAATAGCAGTGTTTCATATTCTTTCAAGTTCCACCTTTAACTTTGTAGAGTTGGCAATCATTTTCACTTCTTCAGCTGCTACATTGCAATCACTCATATTCTTTGAATCCATTCAGCTTGCAAAGGCTCTCATAAACATAATGAGTCACTTTGTCACAGCAGACTTTGTATTCATGGTGTGCAGGTACCCCACACACACACTACTGACAATGTGTAACACACTCTGTAAACCAGGGGTAGGGAAACTTTTTAGTGTGGCAGGCAAAAATTTCAAAAAAAAAAAAAAGGTCCACTGGTAAATCACAAGTTTTAAGTTCTATATTTGTGTAAACCTTGTATATATCTTTGTATAATTCGAGACACATTAATAAAGATAAGTTTAAGACATTAAATTAATATGTAACATTTTCATTAACGCTGCCACTGAATTTAGGACGTTTATACTACTTATGAGGTATTCTATACTTTTCAGCTGGAGTGTAGATGGGTCTCAAGGGGGTGGTACAAACGTAACAATATGTGTTTTATAGTGTAAACAAAATTTCCATTCAAATGGCAAATACCGGATGTTTTCTCTTCAAATCTAACCATTTTAAATCGTAGTGGAAACACGACCCATTGTCACAAGTAGGCATACAAATATTGTATAAATTTTATAATTGAAAAATCTACTATATTTTGTACATACATGTATACCAGCCTGTGGGCACAATAAAATGGGTTCGTGGGTGCAATTGCTCTACACCTTTCCCACATGAGTAGTACAAGTCACTTTCAGTAATCTTGTAGATCGACTTCTTTATGGAACTGGTCACAAAAGCCTGATCCCAAGCTACAACTAAAAGACCTTCTGCCTCCCTCTTTACTCCTCCCGTCCCTTGTCACATCCATCAACCATCAGTCTTCACTTTCTCAGTTTCTCTTCTTGGTTTTCCACGTCGATCCATTGACCTTCAACTTTCCACTCTCACTATTCTTCTTTATATGAATTCATGGCTTTAATCTCCTACTTCATCAAACCTATTAACTTAGCATTGAAGAATTCGGTTGTCCGGAAAGTTCATGCCGATTTTTAAAGGAAAGAAAAATGTCAATAAACACTTGCCATTACTTTTTTAATCAACCAAATATGAACCATTTTGTTGCACAATGCGTCTCCATTTTTTGCTTTAACTTGAAAGCACCCTCTTACCAGAATTGAGGTGCCTGGGAGGGTAAGTCGAAAGGTAAGCTACTATAAATCGGCACGAACTTTACGGACAACCCAATAAAACCTCCTTGCAGTTTACCAAATATAAATTCAGCCATCAAAGGAAATAGTAGTTGTGATACCTGTGTGGGTGGCACGTAAAAAGCACCATCTGAACATGGCCGATGCCAGCACCGCCTTGACTGGCTTCTGTGCCGGTCGCACGTAAAAAGCACCAACCGATTGTGGATGATGCCAGACTCCCCTGGCACATAAAATGCACCCACTACACTCATGGAGTGGTTGGCGTTAGGAAGGGCATCCAGCTGTAGAAACACTGCCAGATCAGACTGGAGCCTGGTGCAGCCTTTATGGCTTCCCAGACCCCGGTCGAACCATCCAACCCGTGCTAGCATGGAAAACGGACGTTAAACGATGATGATGATGATGATTCAACTTTCAGCAATAGCGTATTCTGATACACTAACAAAGCCCCATCCGCTGCATTTTGACTCCATGAATAGATACATTACATTTGCTTTCAAGTGGTGGAATTTGATTTGTTCAGCAATTTCAATGTACCTCAGTACCTTTTATCAATTTGCTCTAGCATCCATTAAGTATGGCTGCACTGAAGCAAACAATAGCTAAAGTACTTAATGTTTAATATAAATTTACCAGTACAATACAAACCACTGTAGCAGATTTAACACAACAAAATCTGCTGAATTAAAGAAACTTTTGTTTTTAAAAATATTGGATGAGAATAATTGAAATTTAAATGCTAATTTTGAGATGCAATTTAAACCCTTGTAGCAGTTTAACACAACAAAGAATTTGTTTTTTTTTTTGTTTCTTTTCAGCATCTTTTGTTACATCGAGTTCATGTGCATGACATGATGTGAGTGAGGTCACACATAATTCAATTAAACTATCTGTGACATCTCCTCCTCCAGCTCACAGAAATCTTTTTACCCCGCCACCACCACCACCACCGCCTCCTTCCTTACCCATGACCTCAGTTCTCTGTAACTCTTGCTGACCTGCAATTTCTTTGACACCCACCCTCTTCTCCTTACCACCTATTATTCCTTCCCTCAGCACTGAAGAACAATGGCATCAAAATTAAGATTTTAATTCTTCTATAGTTTTGCTATTCAGGAACACTGTAGGTGCACATGTGGCTCTGTGGTTTAGAAGCTTACTTGCCAAGCATGTGGTCTTAGGTTCAGTCTAATTGCATGCCACCTTAGGCAAGTATCGTCTTCTACCATAGCCCCAGGCTAACCAAGGCCTTGTGAGAGAATTTTGATTACTGGAAACGGGAAGAAACCTGTCATATATATAAAGTGTGGGCACATAAAATAAGTTCAATATGCTCAGGAATTGTCAAAGATATACTTCTAAAACTGAGTAAAATAAATAAAATAGTGGTGAATACAAAAGACTTGTACATGATGAAAAAATGAATAATAAAAATAATGTAATATAAATAAAATGTCGGATGTTTTGGTGCGTGACTTTTGCCCAGCCTTGTGTGTGTATACATATACATATATACATACATATATACACACACACACATACATATATATATTTTCTACTCTAGGCACAAGACCAGAAGCTTTTTGGGGAGGGGTTCAGTCAATTAGATCAACCCAGTATGTAACTGGTACTTAATTTATAGACCCCCCCCCCCGAAAGGATGAAAGCCAAAGTCGACCTCAGATGAATTTGAATTCAAAGCATAAAGACAGATCCTCCAGCTGGTTATCATACAATCTGTACCTGATATACATTGCAAGCAGGGGATTGACACCCCCCCCCCCTCCACCAACCTTTTTCCAGCAACAATGGAGACACTAGACTGCCTGCTTTCGAGCTATTTGTGTTCATTCTCACTGGTGGACACCCATCCGCTAGAAATAACAGTAGTTTTCTCCAGTTTGTAATATACAGAAAAATAATTGACAATCAGTCGCTGACCTTTCAACAAGCAAAGTAACTTGTTAGAAAATCATCTGTAAGAGATGAAGGGAGTAACTATACCAAGACGCAATGCTTATTGCCACCTCATCAGAGCTGTTAAGCAGGAATTGACGTTACTACCCTGTTTGCAAAATATTGGGTTGTCTGGAAAGTTTGTGCCGATTTATAGTAGCTTAGCTTTCGACTTATTTTAGAACATGGTTGAGTCCATAACATAGGATTTGACGACACTTCCATTTAGAGCACAGTTTAAGCTATCTTTTCATGGAAGAAGGTTTATGTTCCTATAACCTGTGTTAATTCTGTAACCCTTTAAAATGGAAGATAAGAAAGTTCATTTTCGGCACTTGATGCTTTGGGAACCTGGCAAAAATTGCTGCAGCTCGGCTGGGATGTGTTACCCCATCCTCCATATTCACCAGATATTGCTCCTTCGGATTTCCACTTATTCAGGTCTCTGCAGAACAGTCTTAATGGTAAAAATTTCAATTCCTTGGATGACGTAAAAAGATACCTTGATGAATTCTTTGCCATGAAACCACCTCAATTCTGGGAAGAGGGTATTTTCAAGGTAAAGGAAAGATGGAGGTTCATATTTCGTTGATTAAAAATGAAATGGCAAGTATTTATTGACCTTTTTCTTTCCTTTAAAAATAGGTATGAACTTTCCGGTGGATTGAATCGATAACCAGCTGGAGGAAGCATCTGCCTGGGGTTAAAAACGGTAGTAACATCAGTTCCTATGGAACAGCCACATAGGAAGTGGTAATAAACATTTATTTTTCAGTATAGTCCCTACTTTCGTCTCTTATAGAGATTTTCTAACTGGCTACTTTGCTTGTTTTATGTGTGTGTGTGTGCGTAATTGCCAGTAGTTCATATATCCAAAAAAGAAGCACATTCTAAAACATTAGTACAGTAATATGTTTTCAGAAGGTTGGTGTGGCTGGTCAGAGAGTGACCGTTGGATTTGCATTCATAAGCACTAAGCAGCATAGGTGACTCACCAGATTCAAATGGTTGTAGACACATAACCTCTCCACAACTGGAGAGAGGAAAACGTCATGGTCAGTTAGTTTTGTAAACAGAAGATATACATCTGGAATGACCCTGCAGATAGGGTTTCAGATAGGACAGGGTCATTCCACCCCCTTACATCAGTTCCAACCATGACGAGTTACAAATTTGATGGCCTGGTTCTATTTGGCAAATGTTTACATACCCGTAACTTAGCAGTTCAGCAAAAGAGATTAATAAAATAAGTACCATGCTTAAAAGAAATAAGGACCAGGTGGGTGGTGAGGAGGATGTGCTTTGACTAAAATACTTTAAGGCGGTGCTCCAGCATGGTCACAGGGCAATGATTAAAACAAGTAAAAGATAAAAGATATATGACTGATGTAGACAGATGAAAGAGAAGGTGGCCCTCACAGCAGGGTTTCAAGTCTGTGCATAGGGGTTACACATTTCGTTCCCCTTGTCCCCTGCAATCCCCCTATTGTCTCAGTGGACAACGCACTGTAGACAATGCTTTGTGTCTTTGTTGTTGCTGTTGTTGTCGTTCCTTCTTTTTTCCCTTAAGAAAGAAGGTTTATGCTTCACTTACGCTTGGCGGCGGTGGTGATGGTGGTGGCGATGGTAGTGGCGGTGGTGGTGGTGATGACGATGACAATGGTGGTAGCGTGGGTGATGATAATAGTAGTGATAGTGAAGAAGATGGTCATGGTAGGAGAGGCAACTGTAGGGAAGTGTATGTGTGTGTGTAAGAAATTGTAGATGATAATGATGATAATGATGATGATGATGATGATTGTAGTGACAGTGCATGCGGAGGGGTGGGGGAGTGCTAGTGCGATGGTTGTGTTGTAGAAGTAGTTGTGGTGAAAGTAGTAGGGGTGGTGGAGATTGTAATAGTGGTGGGAGAAGTGGTAGCGATGGTGACTGTTGTAGTGGTAGCACAGTGAGAGGTATTGGTGGTGATAATGGTAGTAGTGGTAACAGTGATAGTGGTGAAGACAGTAGTAGTAGTGGTGGTGGTGGTGGTGGTGTATTTGGTAGTGACAGTGGTAGTGATGGTGACGGTAGTAGTAGTAGTAGTAGTAGTAGTGGTGGTGGTGGTGGTGGTGGTGGTGGTGGTAGTAGTAATGGTGGTGGTGGTGGTGGTGTGGTGGTAGTAGTAGTAGCGATAGTGAAAGTGGAACCATTGTTGACTGTTCTAGTAGTAATAGCAGTAGTGGTCACCGTTGAAGTGGTGGTGGTGGTAGTGGGGTGTCGTCGTCGGCGGTGGCGGTGGTGGCGGTGGTGGCGGTGGTAATCACAAACAGCGAGGCTACTGAAAAACCTTTGCACCAGAAACTCTATCCTTAATCCATTATTTCGAGCAAGGACAAGGATCGTTCATCAAAACATTTGTCAGTCCAGTGAAGCGAACACCTGGCTGTCCAGTTGTCCAGTTGTCAGATGAACGGAACACGGTCTGATTACACACCAGCAGCTGGGGAAGGAGGGGAAGGCTGACGAGTGGTGACGGGGGGGGAGTGCTTCACTGCGTGTGTATGTGTGCGAGAGAGATAGAGATAGAGAGAGAGAGAGAGTGTGTGTGTGTATATATGTGTGTGTAAGTGAGAAAGAGTTTGTGTAAGAGAGTGTGTGTATGTGCGAGAGAGAGAGAGAGGGGGAGAGAGAAAAGATGTGTGCATAGGAGAGAGAAAGAGACGGACAGAAAGATAGACAGGGAACAGAATGAGAAAGAAAGAGAGAGATTGGAGAGGGAAAAGTGAAAGCGAGAGCAAAGAGTATGTGAGGTAGAGAGACAGAGAGTGAGAGTGGGAGAAACGTGAAAAGGAAAAGATATATGAGGAAGAGAGAGAGAGAAAGAGAGAGAGAGAAAGAGAGAGAGAGAGAGCGTGTGTGTGTGTGTGGATGTGTATGTGTGTGTATGTGTGTGTGTGTGTGAAAAACGGAAAAGAAGAGGTAAAGGAAGAGAGAGAAAGGGGAGATGAGATTGTAGATACAAAAGATAGCAAAGTGGGGAGGACTGCATGTATGTATGCGTGCGTGCATGTGTGTGTAAATACATTTAGTGTGTGTGTGTGAATATAATATATATGAATACACACACACACAGATTGTGTGTGTGTAAAAAAGAAGGAAAGATAGACAAATGACAAGTCTTCTCCGTTGACCACTGAAGCATGTCCCTTATTGTAGAAATGTCAACAGCAATACTACCATCGCCGTCACCACCCCTGCAAACACCACCAGTCACAACATGACCATCCTCACCTCTACAACCACCACCACCACCACCACCAACGGCAAACCCTTTCACCACAATCACCATCATCATTACAACTGCAGGTAGAGGGAGCTGCCACATGGTTGCTCACTTGGCTGGAAATAGCAACCAAGTCCCTTCAAACCACGTTCTCCTATCTTAGAGAAAAATGAGGTTAATCCTTTAACATTCAGATTACTCTGTTAAATGTGATGCTTATTCACATTGTTTTGAGTTAATCATGCATGTTTATTTTTAGAATGACAGTGTCAGACAGGTGTGAAAGGCTGGATCTGGAAGTTTGAACATAAAGCAGGGAGAATATTTGGACCCGATATGGCCAGTCTGATGAGCCTACTCTGCCACTTTGGCTCAACATGGTTTGGCAAAGAGGTCCAGCTTTCATTACATCAACCCCAGTGTTCAGCTGGTACTTATCTTATCAATCCCCAAAAGGATGGAAGGCAAAGTCAGTCTCAGCAGAATTTGAACTCAGAACGTAAGGATGAATGGAATACCTATTTCTTTACTACCCACAAGGGGTTAAACACAGAAGGGACAAACAAGGACAGACAAACGGACTAAGTCGATTACATCGACCCCAGTGCGTAACTGGTACTTATTTAATCGACCCCGAAAGGATGAAAGGCAAAATCGACTTCGGCGGAATTTGAACTCAGAACGTAGCGGCAGACAAAATACCTATTTCTTTATTACCCACAAGGGGTTAAACATAGAAGGGACAAACAAGGACAGACAAAGGGATTAAGTCGATTACATCGACCCCAGAGCGTGACTGGTACTTAATTTATCGACCCCAGGAGGATGAAAGGCAAAGTCGACCTCGGCGGAATTCGAACTCACAACGTAACGCAGACAAAATCCCGCTAAGCATTTCGCCCGGTGTGCTAACGCTTCTGCCAGCTCGCCACCTGTATGATCTTCAGCTCATATTGATCAACCAGTATGATCTCAAGCTCAAATTCGCAGCCTCTTCATCAGACTTGGTTGGTAGGGAGAACATGCTGAGGCCTTCATCCTGCAGTGGACTGAACATAAACAATCCAACCCAATCCAAACAGCCAGTTTAAATACTAAAGAATTAATGTAGTGCTAGAAGATACCCTATAAACTAGAAAAAAAAAGTGACTAGCAGTCGTAGCGGTGGCTGTGTGGTACGTAGCTTTGCTTCCCATCAGGCTGTGTTGTCGGTGTACGCACGTGCTATTGTGTTGAACACCGAAGAAGTCACGTCTTTCGTCGTGAAAAATTGAACTTTGACGCTCGACCACAGGTAGGTGTTTGTTGTATTTTTTTTTTTGAGAACTTAGTAGAGTTTGTTGCCCTGTATTGAATATTTTTTGGTGAGCAACAGTCTCCACTCTGCTCCAGACATTTGCCTGTCTGCGGTCGTGCGTAAAGACTCACTTTGCAGTGAGAATTGTATTTTTTGAGGAGGCGCCGCCCCTCTGCAAAAATTAATTCGTTTACGAAAATTGTCTTCGTGTCTGTGAATTTCCACTGGATTACCAAGGAGTACCAAGACAGGAAGGGCTATTTTTGCAGCTGGAGTACCTGTATCGGACTTGTGGGATTGTGTTGCCGTTGATTGAACTGTCTTCCTTCGTTCTTTTCTCTGCTCTGTCTTTCCGTTCTTTCTTTGTGTTTATTACTGAACTTTCATTTAGAACATTTGAACTTTTGTTGAACTCTTTTTTGTTTCTTTGTGGTTTTAAATCATGGCAACAAAGAAAACCACTGTGCTGGAGTGGGAAATTGTGCCCCTCCCCCCAAGCAGTGGATAGAGGACCGAAACAAGAGAATGGTGGTGTTGAGGACATACTCCAAGTCACTCGATACCATCACTGTGTTCTCTCAGGACGAAATTGAAAAAGAGTTGGCAGAATACCTACCAACTATCAAGTATATCGCAAGGGGTGTCAAATTCGCAACAGTGTGGTTGCTGTTTGACACCCCTAAAGAGGCTAGCTTGTTTGCTAGTCGGCCCCTGGAAGGGGAAAAGATTTTGGGAAGGAAATTGACAAGAGCCTGGGTGAGTGGGCTGCCACCCGGAATAGAGCCTGAGTGGATAGAGGATACTATCTGCCGGGGTCTGGGTGGCAGCGGAGCCAGGGTCTTGAATGTTAGAATGCTTCCTGTGGCTGATTGGGTGGGGTCGAAAGCAATTTTGACCCTATGGACCCAATCAGCCAAAGATCTGGTCTTCCCAGATTTTCTAAAGATGGCCAGTTCTAGGTATCCGGTGACTCTTGAGGGACGCCCCCCCCCCCAAGTGTCACCTGTGCCTGGAATCGGGTCATGTCAAGAAAAACTGTCGCCAGGAGCAGGCAAAGGTCCTGGAGCAGTTAATCGAAGAGGTGTCCCTTGTTCCCCCAGTGGAGGAAAAGGTTGAGGAGGAGGTAACCTCCTCAAAAAAGGGGGACAACAATGGTTGCCCACCCATGGATCCTGAGACGGTGTGTGTGATGGAGGTTTCCCCGTTGTAAAAGGAAAAAAGAAAAAGAAAGACATGGTTAGAATACCTTTGATCTCAGGTTCCGTCAATCACTGCTGATCTGGATCTAAACAGCAACAACAGTAAAAACAACAGCAATGATACGCTTAAGTATTTTGGTACTAATCTGCTAAAGACTGCTCTTATTTCTATGATGCAAACTTTCGGTCATAAAGTGATCTGAATTCAAACTGTCCATGAAAGGATCCAATTCTTGTGGTGTGTTTGCATGCCTTAATGACCCTGAGAGCCATGCCAGCAGACTTGGTTGAGCCTCCCATCCTGGACAGGTCAAAGGGCTGAGGCCAGACCAATATGAGCCACTTCTTCCCAGGAGTAACCATAGGTTTGCATAGGGCCAGTAGTGGTACTCTGTTCGTTATGATGATGAGGGTTCCAGTTGATCTGATCAATGGAACAGCCTGCCTGTGCAATTAACATGCAGGTAGCTGAGCACCCCACATATACACATATAACCGTAACATAGTTTCTAGGGAGATACAGTGTGACAGGGCTGACCCTTTGAATTACTGATACAACTTTTGCCAGCTGAGTGGACTGGAACAATGTGAAATAAAGGTTCTTGCTCAAAGACACAATGCACTGCCAGGAATCGAACTGAAGGCCTTATGATCAAGAACTGATTACCCTGACCACTAAACCTTGCACCTTCACAGGGCCAATAACTCTACCTAGAAAAACGTAAAATTACAGAAGCGTCAATGACAATTAAAAACCATCAAAACCTGAAAGAGAAAGGCTTTTCCACAGGGAAAAACATGATGTAATGCAGTGAAATCCAGAGGATGGCAGGTATCTGATGGAAAAGAAGCTGGTAAGACAGCATAGAACTGAGAACAGTGGTGACAGGTCATCAATGGTCTGTGCTCCATAGGGAGCAAAGAGGGCTCAAATTAATTTAAGTAAATTAAAACTGACCATCAAGATTTCATGTTAATTTATGTTTCAAAAATCAGCTTAATAACGACAAAGTCATTTTAATAAATTTTTCATTATTTTAAAAATTAATTGAAATAAATCCAGTATATTTCAGTAGAAAGGATTTATGGATTAAGTGCTGGGCAGATGGTAATTGGATTAGGAATAGAGATTTTTATTGTTATTTTATTTTACTTGTTTCAGTCATTAGACTGAGGCCACCACCTTGAAGAATTTTAGACAAATGAACCAACTTCAGTACCTTTTATATATATATATATATATATATATATATATATATATATAAATATATATGTTAAACATGGTACTTATTCTATCAGGTTCTGCTGACCTGCTAAGTTACAGGGATGTAAACACACCAATGCAGACACAAAGATACACACACACACACACATGTCAATGTACATATATATGTGTGTGTACACACACATATATATACATACATATATATATATATATATATATATATATATATATATAACTAGCAGTATCGCCCGGCGTTGCTCGGGTTTGTAAGGGAAATAACTATATAAGCATTTTTAGAGAGTTACTTCCCTTATAGATGCCAATTTGGGCTTTCTTAGCCATTTCTGTTTTGGTGTCTTCAAGAACGCTGGTCTCCTTGACAACGCATTACGACGTTGATTTCCTTAAACTCCCTTCCCCACAGCTACACGAGGGAGGGAAGAAGGGGGAGAAGCAAACACAGGTGCAGGTGTTTGAGCGTGGACGCCAACTCCGCCGCCATCGACACACGAAAAATTATGCATTAAAATGGAATAAAAAATTATGTTAAATTATTTTTAAAATCGTAGACTCATCGTAGACGCGTGCTAATACTCAGACGGGCTCGATATTAATCACGACTATAAGATACCCGGTTTTGGTTAAACTGCACCTCAAAGTGTGGGAGGAGTTAGGAATCTAAATCGAAGGGGACAGACACTCACACAACTACAGTTTTATATATATAGATGGGTTTCTTTCATTTTTCTGTCTACATAAATATAAATATACATGTATATATATATATATATATATATTATATATATATATATATATATATATATATATGTATGTATGTATGTATGTATGTATGTATATGATGATGATGATATATACATACATATATATACATACATACATACATATATATGTATATATATCTTTCATCATCGTTTAACGTCCGCTTTCGATGCTAGCATGGGTTGGACGGTTCAACTGGGGTCTGGGAAGCCAGAAGGCTGCACCAGGCCAGTCAGTTCTGGCAGTGTTTCTACAGCTGGATGCCCTTCCTAATGCCAACCACTCCATGAGTGTAGTGGGTGCTTTTTATGTGCCACCGACACAGGTGCCAGACGAGGCTGGCGAACGGCTACACTCGGATGGTGTTTTTATGTGCCACCTGCACGGAGGCCAGACGAGGCTGGCACAGCCATGATCGGATGGTATTTGTTATGTGCCACCAGCACGGAGGCCAGTCGATGTGGTGCTAGCTACAGCCACGTTCGGAAGGTTGTCTTATGTGCCACTGGCACTGGTAACACAAACTACAAATTCCATTGATGTGGATCGATTTCGATTTTGATTTTGATTTTCACTTGCCTCAATAGGTCTTCACAAGTAGAGTTATGAGTCCCAAGAGGGAAGGTATGCACAGGTGGACTGACTACGTCCCAGGTAAGGGCCACAGGTTATGGCCTCACTTGTCCTGCCGGGTCTTCTCACGCACAGCATACTTCCAAAGGTCTCGGTCTCTGGTCATTTCCTCGATGATACCTAAAGAGCGAAGGTTGTGTTTCACCACCTCGTCCCAGGTTTTCCTGGGTCTGCCTCTTCCACAGGTTCCCTCAACCGCTAGGGTGTGACACTTTTTCACACAACTATCTTCATCCATTCTTACCACATGTCGATACCAGCGTAGACGTCTCTCTTGCACACCACATCTGATGCTTCTTAGGTTCAACTTTTCTCTTAAGGCACTTACACTCTGTCGAGTATGAACACTGACATTACACATCCATCGGAGCATACTAGCTTCATTTCTAGCGAGCTTACGCATATCCTCAGCAGTCTCGGCCCATGTTTCACTGCCATGTAGCATGGCTGTTCGTACACATGCATCATACAGTCTGCCTTTTACTCTGAGCGAGAGGCCTTTTGTCACCAGCAGAGGTAAGAGCTCTCTGAACTTTGCCCAGGCTATTCTTACTCTAGCAGTTACACTTTCGGCACACCCACCCCCACTACTGACTTGATCACCTAGGTAACGGAAACTATCAACTATTTCTAGTTCTTCTCCCTGGAATGTGGCGGAAGACGGTCTCTGCGCATTTTCAGTGTTTATTGCACCCGAGCATCTGCCACATACAAAAACTATATTCCTAGTTAACCTTCCTTTGACATTGCTGCACCTCTTATGTGTCCATAGCTTACACTTGGTGCATCTTATAGAGTTCCTACATACGCCTTTTCTACAGATCGAGCAGGGCCATCTACCTGAAGGCGTTTGAGATTTGTCTACCTTCCTACTTATTAGGACTTTTGGTTTTAGCTAGATTGACTCTAAGGCCCTTCGATTCTAATCCTTGCTTCCAGACCTGAAACTTCTCCTCCAGTTCTGATAGTGACTCAGCAATTAGAGCAAGGTCATCAGCATAGAGGAGCTCCCAGGGGCATCCTGTCTTGAATTCCTCCATTATTGCCTGGAGGACTATGATAAATAGGAGGGGGCTGAGGACTGAGCATTGGTGGGCACCAACCTCCACCCAGAATTCTTCACTGTACTCGTTGCCAACCCTCACCTTACTAACAGCGTCCCTGTACATGGCACGCACAGCTCTCACTAACCATTCATCTATCCCTAGTTTCCTCATTGACCACCAGATAAGGGATCGGGGGACCCTGTCGAAGGCTTTCTCCATGTCAACAAAAGCCAGGTACAGGGGCTTATCTTTGGCTAGGTATTTCTCCTGCAGCTGTCTCACTAGAAATATGGCATCGGTGGTGCTTTTGCCTGGCACGAAACCAAACTTCATCTCGTCCAGGTTGACTCTCTCTCTAATCAGTTGGGCTATGACCCTTTCCGTAACCTTCATTACCTGATCCAACAGCTTGATATCTCTGTAATTATTTGTATCTAGGGCATCACCTTTACCTTTGTAGCAGTTGACTAGTATGCTGCTGCACCAGTCATTGGGTATGACTCCTTCGTGTATCACCTGGTTAACTATACGGGTGACTAGGCTATAGCCGACACTGCCAGATATTTTGAGCTTCTCAGCAGTAATTCCTGATGGCCCTAGGGCTTTCCCTGTCTTCATGCTTCTAATTGCCTTAACTACCATGGAACTGTCAACTCGGATAGCTGGTCCCTCTATTGGGTCGACATTCGGCAGACTCTCTTTATCTTTATATATATATATATATATATATATACATAGATATTTCTATATACTTTGTATTGTTTTTACTTTCTTGTTTTTGTTACCATTTTTACCCCTCCGCAAAAAAATCTCAAATTTTATTTAATTTGCTTTTGCGGACTGTTTCAATGAAGTTGTGTCTCACCTTTACCTTCGAAACGTGGAGTAGATGAAGCAGAGGCGACTGAAGAAGGGGAATGTTCCTTGTGTTGTATATCTTGAACTCTATTTTTTCATTGTTTAAGAAAAATGTCCATTTCCTTGGTTTTGTGTTTATGTTTTCGTTTCTCATTGTGTTCGACGTTTTTCTGGTGTCCTGTACCCATATATGCATGTATATAAACATATAGTGGTAGGTACGTATGTATATATGCATATGTTTTATTTATTTATTAATTTTATATATATATATATATATATATATATATATATACATACATACAACATTAAACCCTCCTTCTTCCCTTCCTTTCCGAGCATCCAATAATACTATACTTGTTCCACGTCCTCGCATTGTTGTGTTTTCTCTTTGTGTTTTCATGTTTGGATTAACTTTATCATCATCATCATCGTTTAACATCCGCTTTCCATGCTAGCATGGGTTGGACTAATATATATATATATATATATATATTATATATATATATATATATATATATACACATAAATATATATATATAGAATGGTTGTATACTGTCAATCTAACGTGAACGTGACAGTAGGGGGTTACACCACTGCTGTTTAGCCCTAGGAAGCATCGACGCTTTCTGATGGCTTCGACACATTTTTTTTCCTGTGTCCTTATATACATTTACGAAGCCCGTCTGTCGGCGGGAACGCGGCGTGCTCTTTCTAGATGCAGGCCTGGCTGCTGGGGGTGTTTGTCTCCCCTTCGTAAATGTATATAAGGACACAGGAAAAAAATGTGTCGAAGCCATCAGGAGGCGTCGATGCTTCCTAGGGCTAAACAGCGGTGGTGTAATCCCCTACTGTCACGTTCACATTAGATTGAGAGTATACAACCATTCTGTCACCCCACCACCGTACATATCTCTATGAGAGATTTAGAAATTTAATATATATATATACACATATATATGTATATATATATATTTCCTGAGCGCCATACTAATACAATTGTTTGTTTGTATTCCACCTGCCTTCGTCTTTTGTCTATTTTCATAAAGCTTCCCGTTATATATATATATATATATAGTTAGTTAATTTTTGGGCTCAAAAAGCAAAAAGCAAGGCCATGTAGGGGGACATGGAGTTATGTACAGGGTGGTGTTCATGTAAAGAGTTCAGGCCACTTGAGGTCGAGGGAGACTTTGAACCGAGTGGTCATCAGCATCTTCACCATCTCATCTGGCAGCTTATTCCACGGATCCGCAACCCGGACGGAGAAAGCCCCTCTCCTTCGACTGAGATGAAATCTTCGCAGATAGAGCTTTTCGGAATGACCCCGCACCCGACGCTCTGGAGCAGGAGTGAAGAACAGCTCTTTCAAGAGGTTACACTTTCTGCTTATGATGTTGTGAGCAAGAATGAGATCTCCACGGCGGCAGCTTTTTTCTAGAGAATAAAGGTCGAGCGTCTTCAGCCTTTCTTCATAAGACAAATTCTTGAGACCAAGAACCATGCGGGTAGCCAGCTTCTGGACTCTTTCGAGATGCTGTATGTCTTTGAGGAGATAAGGAGAAGAGGCTTGAATCCTGTACTCCAATATGGGTCTCACCAGCGTGACATAGAGCGGTAGGAATATGGCTGCTGTGAGCATTCCGAATGACCGTCGAATCAAGAACAGAATTCCGTGTGCTTTGTTGGCAGCATCGACGCACTGGGTCGAAGGCGAAAAGGAAGAATCCACCAACATACCCATGTCCTTTACCTGATCGGTCCTCTCCAGCAGCATACGACCTGGCTCGAAATCAAGTTGAGTTGCAGGAAGAGAGCCAACAGGCAGATGACAGCACTTTGACACATTCAGACACAGGTCCCATGCGTTAGACCATCTCCAAATTTGGTGGAGGCATCAACGAAGATCCTCTATATCACCGCGAGGAGCGACCAGTTTGACATCGTCGGCATATAGAAGAGTGTTGCGTGAGGTTGTCGGGCAAGTCATTTATGAAGACTAAGAACAATAAGGGCCCAAGCACTGAACCTTGAGGCATGCCACTGCTCGCACTGGAGACGTCGGACCGCAAACCATTAACTTGGACTTGGAAGGAGCGATCTGAGAGGAAGGCACCAACCCATCGTACAATATCCGGATGGAAACTATATGCTTGAAGCTTGACAAGTAATAGGTGGTGGTTTACCGAGTCAAAAGCTTTGGCAAAGTCCAATAAAACGATGTCAGCAGCATCACTATCATCGAGGATGCGCGTCACCAATTCTTCCATTACCAGTAAGTTGGTCAAGCATGATCTCTTCGGCACGAAGCCGTGTTGGGAATCAGAGATAGAGGCTGTGTTTTGGAGGTGGAGCATCATACTTTTCTTAAGGATGGTTTCGAACATCTTGCTGATTATTGATGTAAGGGAAACCGGTTGGTAGTTAAGCGGGTCTTCGCTGCTCCCTTTCTTGAAAATTGGGCAGATTATCGCTGTTCTCCAGTCCGCAGGTGTAACACCCGTCGCCAATGACATATTGAATAGACGTGTTAAGGGCTGGCAGATGACCGGAGCGAACGCTTTGATAACCTGTGGGTGTATGCCGTCAGGGCCATGACCCTTGTTGACATCGAGGCCTTGAATAACGCGTTCGACTTCGTCCCGCATGATGACCAAACGAAGCATTGGAGGTACCGATCTATCAAATGGAGGGGGTTCACGACCATCATCTTGTTTGAAAATAGTTGAAAAAGCCTCGGCAAATAATTGACTCTGTTGATAAGGGTCCTCAATCGATACGCCTGTTGAGTCTACCAACGTTGCAATTTTGTTGTTCAAGCGGGAATTCCGTTGGACATGGGCAAAGAAGGTTTTTGGATTGCTACTGGAGTTTGCCGTGACCACCACTTGACAAATAGTGTTGGTGTGTTTGTATCCTCATAACTTAGCAGTTTGTCAAAAGAGACTGACAGAATAAGTGCTAGGCTTTACCTGTGCCAGTGGCACATAAAAAGCACCATCCGAACGTGGCCACTGCCAGCCCCGCCTCGACTGGCCTCCGTGCTGGTGGCATGTAAAAAGCACCCACTGCACTCACGGAGTGGTTGGCATTAGGAAGGGCATCCAGCTGTAGAAACACTGCCAGATCAAGATTGGAACCTGATGCAGCCTCCTGGCTTCCCAGACCCCGGTCGAACCGTCCAACCCATGCTAGCACGGAAAGCGGACGTTAAACGATGATAATGATGATGAAGTACTGGGGTGAATTCATTCCACTAAAAATTTAAGAAGTTGCCCCAGCATGGCCACTTTCTAATGACTGAAACCATAAAAAGATAAAAGATATACATTATATTATGTTTATGTACATACACGCACACACATGGATATAGAAATATATGCATGTATGCACATATGTATGCATGTATGTATGTATGTATATGTACTGTAGTATAGCCATCAGTTTATGCTTGTCTGTGACAGTTCCTATGCATTATTAACAGTTGAATTAATATTTTATGGATGGATGGCAGATAGTTTAGTGAGTCTGCAACACTGATAATGTATGATGAAGTTTTTAGTAGGTGACAGGTGGCACTGACAAATACAGATTTCACAGGTCAATGCTGTTTAATTCTACTTCATATATATATATATATATATACATATACATATATAGACAGAGAGATAGATAGATAGATAGATATAAGAAAGGAGCAAAAAATGATTTTAACAGCAACAACACACATACATAGACTCCATATATGTAGGTATGTACATATATATATATATATATATATATACCAATTTAGGACTGAACACGAAAAATGGACAGTCAACATGCTAGATATAGACGTCAAATCGCCATTCTCCACAAAAAGTCTATGTTCTCAGATCAAACTCAACACAAAACCAAAGCAATAAACAAGTGAAAAATATACGAAATAAATATTTACCCATGTACTAAATTTAGTTTCGGCTGTTATTTTCCGCAAGGAAAAGTGCAGCCATCATCAGCATGGTCCCATATAAAATGTAATTTGCTGTACTAAATGTCAACACGATACCGAAATATCGCGTGCATGGAGTACGGCCTATTACATTTGAAATATATATTTCAAATGTCTTTACTTTTGGCGCGATGAGACCCGAGAAAACTAGCCTGCAGCTAATAGTTAGCGGCAGTTAATTTATCGGTTAGAGAACAGTGATCACACAGCAATGTAAGATGTAGTGTTCAAGTTCAAGAACACAACACGCCACTTGGTTCAGGTATTGAAACCACAATCTTGTGATTGTGAGTGCAACATTCCAACCACTAGGTCATGCATCATCATTATATATATATATATATATATAATATTAGAGTATAACTCCAAACTTACAGATTTATATATATAATATATATATTATATTAAATTAGAGATAAAACCACTATTAGGCAAATCAAACAGTGAAAAACATAAGCCAATACATAAAATTAATTTTAAAAATATAAAAGTTAAAAATTAAAAAATTATTTAAATATATATATATACAAATATGAAATTGATTAATAACTAATTAATTTTACCCTCAATTGTTGATATATATATGTATGTATATTTTATATTTATATATTATTTTATTTATTAATTTATTTATTTATATGTATAAGAGAGTATAACTCCAAACTTACAGGTTTATATATATATATATATTATATATATATATATATATATATATATTATTGATAAAAACGGTAAGATAACACAAGAAAGAGACCTCGATATTATGTAAATAGAGGAATTTATCTGTAAAAGTAATATGTAACAATTATTTGGTAGCCAAAATAAAACTTAGTATAACTTTAGACACCAACCTAACGGTTGTCAATTTCCTAGACATTTCCTTAGATCTAAATAAGAACATTTATAAGCCTTATAGGAAGCCCAATGATATATTTAGTTATATCAATGTAGGTTCCTGCCATCCCTCTATAGTATTTAAACATTTAGTTAAAACATTAGCAAGAGAATTTCTTAGCCTCTCCTCCGATAAGGACATTTCTAATAGCGTTGCCCCAGTATATATTAAGGCTCTAGAAGATAGTGGTTTTAGCGAGGAAATAACCTATACACCTGCTACCAGCCCAATAATAAAGAAGAGGAGACATAGGAATAGGAAAACCATCTGGTTCACACCCCCCTACTCACTTCAATATAGGCAAGTATTTCTTAGCTCTGATAGATAGACATTGTCCAGTCAACCATACTTACAGGAAGCTCTTCAATAAACACAACTTAAAAATCAGTTTCAGCTCAACTACCAATTTTAAAAATATAATCGCACACAACACACAAAAACCACAATACGAAACCAGCTGTCCATGCAGGGATAAAAATTTGTGCCTACTAAATGGAGCTTGCATGTCCGAGACCATCATTTATGAAGCCACCGTGGACTCTATTATACCCACTAAAGACACGGTTTTGATGAAGAAATATGTGGGCCTTACAGAGGGTAATTTCAAGACCAGGTTCAATAATCACACCTTGAGTTTTAGGCTCTGGGACAAAAGGAAAGCGACAAAATTATCCAATCATATTTGGTCATTAAAAGATAAAGGTGTCGATTATAACATCCATTGGAAGATTTTAGCCAAGTGTAAGCCCTACACCAACGGCAGTGGAAAGTGCAGTCTATGTGATATGGAAAGATGGCTCATCTGGAAAAGCAGCTTAGACCCCGCTACATGTCTGAATTCAAGAACTGAACTTTTCGGATCATGCCCATATGTGGCCAAATTTTCGTTACGTTTTTGGTCCCCCCAACACTACAGATAGAACTTGCTTTCTATATTGTGTCCATGCACAAGTTTTTTTATCGCATTATACCTTTTACTTTTATTTTATTTATATTTTTTATACATATATTTCTTACATATTATAGGGAATTTGGTTTATAGATATATTTTTTACACATAATTTTTTCTGTATTCTACCTTCCACCCTGCATTTTTCCCTGTGCCTATATAGACATGTATATGGAATCCTTTGTGCACACGTGTGAATGTGTGTGTGTGTGTGTGCGTGGGTGCGAGTACATGCGTATATAGACATTTTTATTCAGTATTTTTACACATTTCCCTATATTTTTTTTAGATGTATGTATAATCCTTTTTGTGTGTGTGTATATAGATGTGTGTGGGGGTGTGTGTGCATAGGGGTATGTGTGTATATAAACATGGTTTACTCTTTGTGTACTCCCTTATGCCTTTTTTCTGTATTGTTGCCCTTGACCCTGTTTTTTCTTGTGCGTGTGTAGACATATGTATGAACTTTTGCGGTGCACACGTGTGTGGGTTTGTGTGTGTGTATGCATGTACGTTTGGCGAGGGATGCCAGTGGGGATGTGTGCGTACGCACGTGGGTGTGAACAGGTGCACTTACGCGAATACTATGCACTTTTTGCCCCCTTACCTTACTTAGCGGTCATTTCAATGGCTCTTTTGTCTTAATAGCGGTCAATAACACAGTAATTTCCCTTTGTATAATGGTCATTTTTCACAGCGTTTTTCCAATGGCCGGATAACTGAAGAGATGGTGGCGTGGATTTCCACCTCGGCATCCGAAACTTGGAGTTTTATCTTGGCTACCAAATAATTGTCACATATTACATTTAAAGATACACACACACACACACACACACATATATATATATATAGGCGCAGGAGTGGCTGTGTGGTAAGTAGCTTGCTAACCAACCACATGGTTCCGGGTTCAGTCCCACTGCGTGGCATCTTGGGCTAGTGTCTTCTGCTATAGCCCCGGGCCGACCAATGCCTTGTGAGTGGTTTTGGTAGACGGAAACTGAAAGAAGCCTGTCGTATATATGTATATATATATATATATATATATAAGTGTGTGTGTGTATATGTTTGTGTGTCTGTGTCTGTCCCCCTAGCATTGCTTGACAACCAATGCTGGTGTGTTTACGTCCCTGTCACTTAGCGGTTCGGCAAAAGAGACCGATAGAATAAGTACTGGGCTTACAAAGAATAAGTCCTGGGGTCGATTTGCTCGACTAAAGCCGGTGCTCCAGCATGGCCACAGTCAATTGGCTGAAACAAGTAAAAGAGTATATGTATACATATATATATGTATGTATATATAGATATATATGTATGTATATATAGATATATATGTATGCATATATAGATATATATTTTTTTTTATTTTATCTAGTTTCAGCTCACGAGCTGTGGCCATGCTGGGGCACCGTCATTTGGTGTTGCTACATGATTTTACTTCACGAATGCTTTTTAGCAATTGCCATTTGGTGCATGAGAGAGTTCGATGCAGCTGCCCTCATCTGCACCTCCTGCCGTGAAGTTGGTTCATCTGGGACACCTGACAAGAAGAGATCCAGTTTCATTTTAAAGACATCTGCATCCACCCCATGCAGGTCTCTCAGGTTCTTCGGAAGGATATTGAAGAGCTGTGGGCCTCTGAAGCCCAGGCTATCACAGTATCTTGTCCTACATCTTGATGGCAAATTTGGAGTCCTTGGCACCACGCAGTGGTGCCCAGTTCTAGCATTTGCGTAACTCTCTATGCCAAAGTTTGGGACAAGTCCTTCTAGGATCTTCCAGATGTATATTATGGCATATCTTTCTTACCTACACTCTCAGGAATAGTCTTAATCTCTTGAGTCTTTCCCAGTAGCTTATATGCTGCACAGAGGCTATCTTCTTCATGTAGCTTCGTTGGATCGCCTCAAGTTCTGTGATTAACTTGACACTGGATGGTGACCATAGCTGAGAGCAATAGTCAAAGTGGCTTAGGACAAGTGTCCTCCAGAGGACCATCATGATTTCCTGGTCTCTTGTTCTAAAGGTTCTAAGAATCCATCCGGTCAGCCGCCTACATTTCATTGCCAATTTAGCAACATGCACATGAAAGGTTGCGTCATCACTCATGTAAATACCCAGGCCTCGCACTGATTCTGCCTCTGGGATTGCAATCCCTCCAGGTCCAGTGTATGTAATATATATATATGTAATATATATATATGTAATATATATATATATATATGTGTGTGTGTGTATACATATATGTATGTAATATATAGATGTGTATGTATATAGATGTGTACGTATGTATATAGATGTGTATGTATAGGGAACCTGTGGAAGAGGTAGACCCAGGAAAACCTGGGACGAGGTGGTGAAGCACGACCTTCGAACTTTAGGTCTCACTAAGGAAATGTCTAGAGACCGAGACCTATGGAAGTATGCTGTGCATGAGAAGACCCGGCAAGACTAGTCAGGCCATAACCCGTGGCCCCGACCGGGACGTAGTCAGTCCTGTGCATACCTTCCTTCTTGTGACACTTATGAAGACCTGTTGAGGCAAGTGAAAATCAAATCAAATCAAAACAAATCAAAATAGATGAACATCAGTGGAATTGTATTCTTCGTGGTACCAGTGCCGGTGGCACACAAGAAAACCACCCAAACGTGGCCGTAACCAGTACCGCATCGACTGGCCTCCGTGCTGTGGGCACAACACACACCATCCGATCGTGGCCGTTCGCCAGCCTCATCTGGCACCTGTGCCGGTGGCACATAAAGACACCATCCGAAGACCCGGCGACGTAGTCAGTCCACCTGTGCATACCTTCCCTCTTATGACACTTGTGAAGACCTGTTGAGGCAAGTGTGTGACACTTGTGAAGACCTGTTGAGGCAGAGGCAAGTGTGTGACCCTTGTGAAGACCTGTTGAGGCAAGTGTGTGACACTTGTGGAGACCTGTTGAGGCAAGTGTGTGACACTTGTGAAGACTGTTGAGGCAAGTGAAATCAAACCAAATCAAAATAGATGAATATCAATGGAATTTGTATCTTTGTGGTTCCAGTACCGGTGGCACACAAGAAAACCATCCGAACGTGGCCGTCGACTGGCCTCCGTGCTGTGGGCACAACAAACACCATCTGATCGTGGCCGTTCGCCAGCCTCACCTGGCACCTGTGTCGGTGGCACATAAAAACACCACCACCATCCAAAGACCCGGCGACGTAGTCAGTCCACCTGTGCTTACCTTCCCTCTTATGACACTTGTGAAGACCTGTTGAGGCAGAGGCAAGTGTGTGACACTTGTGAAGACCTGTTGAGGCAGAGGCAAGTGTGTGACACTTGTGGAGACCTGTTGAGGCAAGTGTGTGACACGCGTGACACTTGTGAAGACCTGTTGAGGCAAGTGAAATCAAACCAAATCAAAATAGATGAACATCAATGGAATTTGTATCTTTGTGGTTCCAGTACCGGTGGCACACAAGAAAACCATCCGATCGTGGCCGTTCGCCAGCCACATCTGGCACCTGTGTCGGTGGCACATAAAGACACCATCCGAAGACCCGGCGACGTAGACAGTCCACCTATGCATACCTTCCTTCTTGTGACACTTGTGAAGACCTGTTGAGGCAAGTGAAAATCAAATCAAATCAAATCAAATCAAATCAAAACAAATCAAAATAGATGAACATCAATGGAATTTGTATCTTTGTGGTACCAGTGCCGGTGGCACACAAGAAAATCATCCGAACGTGGCCGTAGCCAGTACCGCATAGACTGGCCTCCGTGCTTTGGGGACGTAACAAACACCATCCGATCGTGGCCGTCCGCCAGCCTCATCTGGCACCTGTGTCGGTGGCACATAAAAACACCATCCGAGCGTGGCCGTCTGCCAGCCTCGTCTGGCACCTGTGTCGGTGGCACATAAAAACACCATCCGAGCGTGGCCGTTCGCCAGCCTCGTCTGGCACCTGTGTCGGTGGCACATAAAATCACCCACTACACTCTCGGAGTGGTTGGCGTTAGGAAGGGCATCCAGCTGTAGAAACACTGCCAGATCTGACTGGCCTGGTGCAGCCTTCGGGCTCCCCAGACCCCAGTTGAACCGTCCAACCCATGCTAGCATGGAAAACGGACGCTAAATGATGATGATGATGATGATGATGTGTATGTATGCATATATATATGTATGTATGTATATATATATATGTGTGTGTGTGTATACATATATGTATGTAATATATAGATGTGTATGTATGCATATATATATATGTATATAGATGTGTATGTATGCATATATATATATGTATATAGATGTGTATGTATGCATATATGTGTGTATGTATGCATATATATATATGTATGTATGTATATGTATGTATGCATATATGTATGTATGTATATATATATATATGTATGTATGTATAGCCTAAGTCTGTGAGGGACCTGAGTATCGACATGAGTGAGGATACCTCTTTCCAAGTGCACATTACCAGGATGGCGACAAAGTGCAGACGACTGGCTGGATGGATCCTTAGAACATTCAGAACAAGAGATGAGAAAATCATGATGGTTCTCTGGCGGACTTTCGTCCTCAGCCGCCTGGATTACTGCTCACAGCTATGGTCACCCAGTGGACCTTGAAGCAATCCAGAGAAGATTCACAAAGAAGATCGTCCCTTTGCAACAGCTCAGCTACTAGGAAAGGTTGAAACAGCTAAGACTCTACTCCCTGGAAAGAAGACGGAAGAGGTATGCAGTAATATATATATCTGGAAGATACTGGAAGGAATTGTGCCAAATTTTGGCACTGAAAGCTACACCAATGCCAGAATGGGATGACACTGCATAGTGCCAAAGATCCCAGCAATGCCATCATGCTTCAGGACCAGTTACTGCAACAGCCTGGGTTTCAAGGGCCCACAGCTTTTTAATATTCTCCCAAAGAGTCTGAGGAACTTGCACAAAGTAGATGTAGCAGTTTTTAAATCAAAGCTGGACCTCTTCCTGTCGAGAGTCCCAGATGAGCCTACCTCATGGCAAGAGGTGCAAATGAGAGTAGCTATATCATACTCCATTCTTCACCAAATTCCACATATTAGAGGAGGCTCTTAGTAATAACAGTGTAGCACAAAACGGCAGTGCATCAGCATGGCCGCAGCTCTGAGCTGAAACTAATAAAAAAATATATATATATATATATATATATATATATATATATAATATATATATATATATATATATATGCGACTGTGTCCGTTTGCCAGACTTGTCTGGCACCTGTGCAGGTGGCACGTAAATAGCACCCACTACACTCATGGAGTGGTTGACATTAGGAAGGGTATCCAGCCGTAGAAACATTGCCAGATCAGACTGGGCCTGGTGCAGACTTCTGGCTTCCCAGACCCCAGTTGCACCGTCCAACCCATGCCAGTATGGAAAGCGGATGCTGAACGATGATCATGATGATGATATATGTACATAAATACTACATTCTCGGAGTCGTTGGCATTAGAAAGGGCATCCAGCTTTAGAAACACAGCCAAATCAAGATTGGAGACTGGTGCAACCATCTGGTTTGCCAGACCTCAGTGAAAATCGTCCAACCCATGCTAGCATGGAAAGCGGACGTTAAACGATGAGGATGATGGTGATAAAATACATACATAAATACATGTATATATATTTATATACATATATATATATATACATATATAACGTCTTAGACTTAATTTTCAGCAATCACACTGATACTATCCACAATATTGCAGTGGAGAAAACTCTACTCTCCGACCATGACATGGTTCTCTGTGATCTGAGATTTCACCGGCCAAAATGCGAAACAAATGTCATCCCTCTTGTTCATCCATTTGACACTATGGATTTCCACAATGCAAACTGGGAAGCGATCAATAATGATCTTGCACAAGTCGATTGGTCCTTCACGCACACATACACACCCACTAACATCAAAAACATCAAAAAATCCTGGCAGTCATTTGTAGACACCATTACGAACATATGTGCAAACCACACCCCATTAAGATCTGCAAACAAATCTAAGTGTCGAATCCCTAGAAATAGAAAATCTCTCATCAGGAAAATTAAAAGAATTAACAAAAAAATCAACAAGCTGAAATACTGTCAACAGCAACACACCAACCTGACTGCCATCTCGTCGCTAGAGATTAAAAAACATAAACTCCAAAACAACATGATGTCTATCATCAATAGTCAGAGAAGAACTGAAGAGGCCTGGGCCATTGAGAAGATCAAACTCAATCCCAAAGTGTTCTTTTCATTTGCAAAAAAACACTATCACTGGTTCTACTGTTGGCCCTCTGATTAATTAAATGGTACTCTTCAAGACAATGCCAAAACCATGGGAGAGATATTGCAGAAACAATATTGCTCTGTTTTCAGCAATCCTGATATGACTGATCTGGGCTGTATCAGAGATGTTACTCCCCAATATACTTTATCGGACATAACCTTTGGCGCTCCTGATGTCTTAGCAGCAATAAAGGAAATGAAGCATAATTCAGCAGTAGGTCTCGATAGGTTCCCTGCTTGTGTCTTGAAGATGTGTCAACACCAACTTGCACCCCCTCTAGCCAATCTGTGGCAGAACTCACTGGATGCTGGATATATACCAGAAGACCTTCTATCCCAGTCTGTTGTCCCAGTTTTCAAAAAGGGGAACAAATCACTTGCCGTGAATTACTGTCCAATCTCACTCACCTCTCATATCATTAAGGTATTTGAGAGTGCTGAGATCGCGTATGACTCACTTCCTTGAGAGTTATAATATGTTGAACTCCAACCAGCATGGATTCCGTAATGGAAGGGATTGCCTGACACAGCTACTGCATCATTTTGATGACATTTTGAGAGCCTTGGGAGAGGGTTCCAACACTGATGTCATCTACCTTGATTTCAGCAAGGCCTTTGACAGGGTTGATCATAAGATCCTTCTGAGAAAGCTGTCCAATATTGGTGTCACTGGAAAGCTGCTGCAATGGATCAAGTGCTTCCTGTCTAACAGAACCCAACATGTTGTAGTCGAAGGAGTCAAATCCAGCCCAGCCAAAGTCAGCAGTGGTGTCCCACAAGGCACTGTGCTGGGCCCACTTCTCTTCATCATCTACATTAATGATATTACTGACACCATCAAACACAATAACATCAGAACCTTCGCTGATGATTCCAAGCTCCAGAAGGTCATCAATGGCGTGGATGACCGAATAAGCCTTCAGTCAGACCTACTGGCTGTTGTCCAATGGGCGGAAAAGAACATGTTGCTAAACGAAGACAAATTCGAACTGATCCACTTTGGAAGGGAGGACGCTCTGAAACTTCCATACTCTCTTCCTTCTGGAGAAATTCTCATGGCGTCTAACAACATCAGAGACTTGGGAGTAACAGTGGACAACAACATAAGCTGGGCTACACATATAAGCAGCAAAGTTGACATGGCCCGCAGAATGTGTTCCTGGATTCTCAGAACCTTCCAGTCGAGAGATTCCAACACCATTATCCTTCTCTTCTCCACTTTTGCCCGACCCCGCCTTGAATACTGCTGTCCACTGTGGTCTCCCTACACAAAACAAAATATTATGAGAATTGAAGCTCCCCAAAGGTCAATCACAAAAAAGATAGATGGCATGTCAGACCTTGACTACTGGGGTAGACTAGAGAAACTGAAACTGTATTCACTCCAACGACGTCGTGAACGCTACATTATCTGTATGATGTGGAAAATATTCCATCAGCACTGTCCGAATGATGTTGGCATCACCTTCAAATTACATCCAAGGCTTGGACCACGTGCCATCCGTCCACAACAAAAATCTAAATCACATCACATAACGACAATACGGCACAATTATTTTACCTCAATTGGACCCGCTCTCTTCAACATTACACCAGGACACGTCAAAACAGAAACTGACCACACAAAATTCAAGAAGTCTTTGGACAAATTCCTTCAAACATTCCCCAACACGATGCTAAAGAAATGGCAGAAATACTGCAGAAACAATACTGCTCTGTCTTTATTGTTCCCACTGATATTGACGTGAGGGAAACGAACGAAGTTGACTCCCAACACAAAATCGCAGACATAACCTTCACTGCCACCGACATCATAGCAGCAATAAATGAGGTCAAATACTACTCTGCTGTAGGCCCTGATAGATTCCCCGCTAGTCTCCTGAAGGAATGTAGACACCAACTTGCAGTCCCTCTGACCAACCTCTGGAGAAATTCGTTAGATGCAGGTTATATACCGACACAGTTTCTATCCCAATCAGTCATCCCGGTTTTCAAACAAGGAAACAGATCCCTCGCACTGAACTATCGCCCAATCTCACTCACCTCCCACATCATCAAGGTGTTTGAAAGAGTGTTAAGATCAAGGATAGCTGACTTCCTGGAGACCCACAAACTCCTAAATGCAAATCAGCATGGCTTTCGCTGTGGCTGGGACTGTCTAACACAGCTCTTACACCACATTGAAGATGTACTCAAAGCCTTGGGAACAGGTTCGAACTCTGATGTCATATATCTTGACTTCAGTAAAGCGTTTGGCAGGGTAGACCATAATATCCTATTCTCAAAATTGGCAAATGTTGGAATCCGTGGAAAAGTTCTACACTGGATCAAGTATTTCCTGGCGAATAGAACACAACATATTGTAGTTGATGGGGTCCTCTCAAGCCCAGCAAAAGTCACCAGCAGTGTCCCCCTGGGGACTGTCTTGGGTCCGCTACTCTTCATAATCTACATAAACGACATTTCCAGTGTCATACATTACTGCAAAGTGAAAATATTTGCTGATGACACTAAGCTCCAGCAAATCGTCAATGAAGAAGCAGACCGAACTCAACTCCAGTCTGATCTATATGCTGTGAGTCAATGGGCAGACAGAAACAAAATGCAACTGAATGAGGGAAAAATTTGAGCTGATGCATTTTGGAAGAAATTCCTCACTAAAACAGCCATATTCTCTTCCTTCAGGGGAACCGCTCACAGCCTCTAACAATATCAGAGACCTGAGTTTGGCGTTAGGAAGGGCATCCAGCCGTAGAAACACTGCCAGATTTGACTGGGCCTGATGAAGCCTTCTGGCTTCACAGACCCCAGTAGAACCGTCCAACCCATGCTAGCATGGAAAACGGACGCTAAACGATGATGATGATGATGATGATGAGTGTAATTGTTGATGACGATCTCAGTTGGAGTGCACACATCAACAAGAAGGTCGATATAGCTCGTAGGATGAGTTCCTGGATCTTAAGAACTTTCCGGTCCGGAGAACAAGGTGTCATCATACCACTTATCTCCTCCTTTGTACGGCCACACCTCGAATACTGCTACCCACTGTGGTCTCCCCATACGAGACAAAACATCTCAAGGATTGAATCACCCCAGAGAGCACTCACTAAACGAATTGAAGGCATGGCTGCTCTCGATTATTGGGATCGCCTTAAAGCCTTGAAACTTTACTCTCTCCAGCGTCGCCATGAGCGGTACATCATTTGTACGATGTGGAGAATGTACCGCCAACTTTGCCCAAACGACCTGAACATTAGCTTCAAGGTTCATCCAAGACTGGGACCATGGGTCATATGTCCCCTGCCCAATTCAAGATCACAGCATACATGTACACTACAACATAATTTCTTTTCCTCAACAGGCCCTGCCCTATTTAACATCGTCCCGAAAGAGATCAAAGAGGAACAGGATCCCATCAACTTTAAACGGAGTCTGGATAGATTCCTTCAAGGAATACCAGATAAGCCACCCATAATTGGATATAACTCACCCAACAAAAACTCACTACTTGAATGGACCATGAACAAAACTTGACTTCAACAGGATTCAAATAATCCTATCAGGTAGTGCTATTAAGTTAGACATGGCCTGGACCAATCTTTGGTCGAAACATATCTAAGTTTATCTAAGTCTAAGTTTATATATATGTATGTATATATATTTATATATGTGTATATACATATATATGTATGTATATATGTATATATGTATATATATGTGTATATATATATATGTATGTATATATATATATATATATATATATATATATATATATATGCTAGCATGGAAAACGGACGCTAAACGATGATGATGATGATGATGATATGTGTATATATATGTATGTATATATATATATTTATGTATGTAAATATATATATTTATGTATGTATGAATATATATATATATTTATGTACGTATGAATATATTTATGTATGTATGAATATATATATATTTATGTATGTATATATTCATGTATATATTTATGTATGTATATATATATATATATATTTATGTATGTATATATATATGTATATATATTTATGTATGTATATATATATGTATATATTTATGTATGTATATATATATGTATATATTTATGTATGTATATATATAAGTATATATTTATGTATGTATATATATAAGTATATATTTATGTATGTATATATTTATGTATGTATATATATATATGTATGTATATATAAATGTATGTATATATATATATGTATATATAAATGTATGTATATATATATGTATATATATATAAATGTATGTATATATATATATATATGTATATATATATATGTATATATATGTATATCAAGTCGTTTACCATTCACATAGATTCTTGGTACACTATACTGCGTACCAGGGGCAGCCTGATGCATGACAACAGTTTTCTTGAGATTGACTGTCAATCCTAAGGCAGTGCAAGCATCAGAGAATGCATTCAAAATGTGTTGCATATCAATCTCTGTGTGTGCTACTAGCTCACAATCATCAGCATACAAAATGTCTCTTATGATAGAGGTAAATATCTTTGTTTTTGCAGCAAGGCGCCTGATATTAAATATGCTGCCAGAGGTTTGATAATGGTATAAGGACTTGCTGAAGGCTTCCTTAAGAGATGCTTGCATCTCTCCTGACACATGGGAAGGCATAGCTATTGATCGTAGCAGGTGAAGAAGGACTGTGCATGAGGGGACAGCCACTTTTGAGAAATCTCGAGTTGCACATGAGAAAGTAAGGAGGGATGTCAGGAAGGGCATCGCTGTTACACTTCTAGAAGGGAAGGGTCTTCCTTTGATTCTGACATACAGTGTCTGTGTAAGACCCTGCCTCAGTAAAGCTGAACTCAAGAGTCGTCTTTGTAGTCATAAAGCGAGACAGATGAGTGACAACTGGCCACTGGTAGTGGTGCTACACACCATACTAATCATATCTATCGGGCATGTGGAAGAGAGTGTAATTCGGCAGGAGGACTTAAACGACATGCAAAGGTACATGAAGCCCAGTTACAACTACAGCTGGCTATTACCGGTAAAGGTTTTAGTTGCCAATTCTGTACAAGACATTGTAGATCTTTAGCTGGGCTAAAAAGTCACATTCGATCACAGCACCAATAACAGTTAAGCTTCGTGTAATGTCCATACTCGATAACGAGGGGGAAGCCATCATGCATGTATGTATGTATATGAGTATATATATATATATAGTGGTTTTTCTCTAATTTATATTATATATATATATATATATATATACATACACACACACACACAGGTGCAAGCATGGCTGTATGGTAAGAAGCTTGCTTCCCAACCACATGGTTCTGGGTTCAATCCCACTGCATGGCATCTTGTGCAAGTGTCTTCTGCTATAGCCTGGCCAACCAAAGCCTTGAGAGTAGATTTAGTAGACGGAAACTGGAGGATGCCAGTCGTACATACGTGTGCATGTGTGTGTGTGTCTGTATCTATGTTTATCTACCAACATCGCTTGATAACGGTGTTGGTGTGTTTACGGCCCCATAACTTTGTGATTTGACAAAAGAAACTGGTAGAATAAGTACCAGACTTAACAAGAAAGTAAGTTCTGAGGTTGATTCATTTGACTTAACAAAAAAAAAAGAATTGTTCAAGGTGGTGTCCAAGCATGGCCACAGTCTACTGACAGAAACAAGTTAAAAGATAGAAAGTTATATATATATTTATTTATATATACAGGAGTTGGACTGGTATTCTCCCGCTATCCAAGATCAGTGTCAGACGTATCTGTGTGCGCCCCTCTTGCCAAGAGTGATCATGCGGTCCTGAAGTTCGTCATGCACACAACCTTTTCTACGCCCACGACTAATTCACTGCCACGTAGAGTCTTCTCTGCAATTAATCTTGAAATTCTAACCGAGGCTTCTGGACTGGCGATCCCTGATGACGTTGTCCTCAGTTGACAAACTATGGTTGTCCCTCAAAGCATATGTAATCTTGTTGACTGACCAGGCAGTTCTCATTGGGCTTCCCAAGAAGAAGAAACACAAGCCCTGGGTGACGAAGAAGGTTAAACGAGAACTTCGACTCAGAGATATTACTTGGGCTGAATTCAAAAATCTGGATTCGACTGCAGCTTTTGAGGTGTACAAAACTCAACGAGACCGAGCCGTGAAAATTGAAAAGGAAGAACGCTTCAGATATGAATACAAAATCGCAGCAAACGCCAGTAGCAATCCAAAAACCTTCTTTGCCCATGTCCAATGGAATTCCCGCTTGAACAACCAAATTGCAACATTGGTAGACTCAACAGGCGTATCGATTGAGGACCCTTATCAACAGAGTCAATTATTTGCCGAGGCTTTTTCAACTATTTTCAAACAAGATGATGGTCGTGAACCCCCTCCATTTGATAGATTGGTACCTCCAATGCTTCGATTGGTCATCAGGCAGGACGAAGTCGAACGCGTTATTCAAGGCCTCGATGTCAACAAGGATCATGGCCCTGACGGCATACACTCACGGGTTATCAAAGTGTTGGCTCCGGTCATCTGCGAGCCCTTAACATGTCTATTCAATATGTCATTGGCGACGGGTATTATACCTGCGGACTGGAGAACAGCGATAATCTGCCCAATTTTCAAGAAAGGGAGCCACGAAGACCCGCTTAACTACCGACCGGTTTCCCTTACATCAATAATCAGCAAGATGTTCGAAACCATCCTTAAGAAAAGTATGATGCTCCACCTCCTAAACACAGCCTCGATCACTGATTCCCAACACGGCTTCGTGCCGAAGAGATCATGCTTGACCAACTGACTGGTAATGGAAGAATTGGTGACGCGCATCCTCGATGATAGTGATGCTGTTGACATCGTTTTATTGGACTTTGCCAAGGCTTTTGACTCGGTAAACCACCGCCTATTACTTGTCAAGCTTCAAACATATAGTTTCCATCCTGATATTGTACGATGGGTTGGTGCCTTCCTCTCAGATCGCTCCTTCCAAGTCCAAGTTCAAGGTTCGCAGTCCGATGTCTCCAGTGCGAGCAGTGGTGTGCCTCAAGGTTCAGTGCTTGGGCCCTTATTGTTCTTAGTCTTCATAAATGACTTGCCCGATGACCTCATGCAACACACCCTTCTATTTGCCGACGATGTCAAACTGGTTGCTCTTCGCGGTGATATAGAGGATCTTCGTCGATGCCTCCACCAAATTTGGAGATGGTCTAACGAATAGGACCTGAGTCTGAACGTGTCAAAGTGCTGTCATCTGCTTGTTGGCTCTTCTCCTGCAACTCAACTTGATTTTGAGCCGGGTTGTCTGCTGCTGGAGAGGACCGATCAGGTAAAGGACCTGGGTATCTTGGTGGATTCCTCCTTTTCGCCTTCGGCCCAGTGCGTCCATGCTGCCAACAAAGCACGCGGAATTCTGTTCTTGATTTGACGGGCATTCGGAATGCTCACAGCAGCCATATTCCTACCACTCTGTCACGCTGGTGAGACCCATATTGGAGTACAGGATTCAAGCCTCTTCTCCTTATCTCCTCAAAGACATACAGCATCTCGAAAGAGTCCAGAAGCTGGCTACCCGCATGGTTCTTGGTCTCAAGAATTTGTCTTATGAAGAAAGGCTGAAGACGCTCGACCCTTATTCTCTAGAAAAATGACGACGCTGTGGAGATCTCATTCTCGCTCACAACATCATAAGCAGAAAGTGTAACCTCTCGAAGAGCTGTTCTTCACTCCTGCTCCAGAGCGTCGGCTGCGGGGTTATTCCGAAAAGCTCTATCTGTGACGATTACATCTCAATCGAAGAAGAGGGGCTTTCTCCGTCCGGGTTGCGGATCCGTGGAATAAGCTGCCAGATGAGATGGTGAAGATGCTGACAACCGCTCAGTTCAAAGTCTCCCTTGACCTCAAGTGACCTGAACTCTTTACATGAACACCACTCTGTACATAACTCCATGTCCCCAAAAAATTAACTAACTAACTAAAATTTCAAACAAATTTATTTTAATATGGGGTAGGACTGCCTTTGGCAGTAGTTACAACTTGAATTTTATGAGGTATGGATTCATACAAAGTTTAAATTCACTATTAATTCTACCATGAAGGGAAACCATTGGGCTGGCGGATTTCCAAGATATAGCCCTCCCCCACCTCCACCAAATCCTCTTCCATGTTTAACAGTTGGAAGAAGGCTGTCTGGGTCAAATGCTTCTTTTGACTGTCTCCACACACACACTCGGCCGGTGGCTGGAAATAAGGTAAAAGATGACTCATCCTAGAAGATAACATTCTTCCACTGCTCTAGGGACCAATTCTGTAGGTTTTTACTCTACACTAAATGCTTTGCAACATTTGATTTTGAAAGTAGTGGTTTTCCGATTGCAGCCCTCCCTTGAAATCCAGCTTTGTGCATCTCCCGGTGAACACTTTTTGTGTAAACTGGGTTCTCGAGGTGGTCATTAAACTCTGCAGTAATTTTGGGAGCTGTACTTTTGTGATCCTTTCTAAGAATTCTCATAAGAGTCCAACGATCCCTATCTGAAAGTTTTGGTTTTCTTTCAGAATTTTATTTCAATGAGAGGTTTTTCCCTCTTTCTCAAAGGCTATCATTAATTTCAAGACAGTAATTCTTGATACAGTAAACATTTCGGCTGCTTTCATTACGCTAGCACCTGCCATACGAGCACCAACAATTTGACCTCTTTAAAAGTCTGATAGATCTCTCATTTTAATGAATTTTAATTACTTTTTTTTTTATGATATCTGAAATGAAACAGCAATTTTAGCAAAACATATAAAGCAACACTAATAATAAATTTTAAAAAAACAACAAAAATAAACAAGCTTTTGGTGGTTTTATAGATATTTCAAAATTATGATGCTATGATGCTGTTTCCATTATTTTGTCCAACCTCTGTATGTATATATATATATATATATATATATATATATATATATATAATCATCTTGGGTGGTAGACTTCATCGGTACCATCTTAATGCATAGGGCAGTGGACAATTGAGGGAGACACTGGTCAGGGAGTCTAAAGATAATTTATGTTAAGTTGTGGCTTCTGCCATTAAATAAATAAATAAATCCCCAGAGCACTGCTTCTCCCAAGAGTCTATAATGCTGTTAAAATGGTTCAAGACTTTACCCATCACCTGGCACCTTGAGTGTATTTATTAACGGAGTCCACTCCACTACAAACATTCTGAGCTAGGTCTCTGGTTCGTGGATACCTTCTTTGTTCCCACCAATCTCAAATGCTCTGGTCAAGGTCAAGGACACTGGCTTCCTTCCACTTATGTCATGACTCCATCTTTCAGATGAGCATATTCTACACCAAATATGCATTAAAGAACCATAAACCATATGTTGTGCAGTCTGAAAGTCAGGGTATTTTGCACTCCCTCTGCTATCCAGTTTATTTTTGTTTGCTTGTAGATTCTGGCAGTCACCACAGTGGAGGAAGACAAGGTGGACTTGGGCTGAATAAAACAGTTGCTGTTGCAATCTATTTAATTCTGATGTACATCATAGAACAGTTGTCCTAAATGTAACAGTTCCCTGAACTCTATTCTTCTCAATTACTTTAGCTTTGTACCAAACAAAAATATGTGGTAATATGAGGGGCAACTGAAAAGTTCAAAGGGTGACAAAGATACTCTCATGGATTGTGACCAAATGAGGTTTATTTTTCAACTTAATCCCCCATCGCAGTCCACTCACTTCTTCCAGCAGTGTGGCAGTGCTTAGATCTCTGTTGGTTCTTAGGATGGTCACAGCTGAAACAACTACTGGATCAAGGTTGACCAGGGGCTAAACAACAGATACAGTGAGATGACTTTAAGGCCAGGAATAGTCCATTGTCTGTAGGGACATTGTAGATTTGGTGAATTCCTTAAAAATTCCTGTACCACCAAAATGAATTCAGGAGGAATGTTAATGAAGAGAAGTGAGTTAATCAGATGTCATAAAAATTAATTTAACAGTGATGACGATGATGATGGTAACAACAACAACAAAGACAACAATAACAAGATTTTGTTGTTTTAAAGTTTAATAAATTGTTAATTTTCCTTTAAATATTTTCAGATTTTTTTGTTTTTGTTTTAGTAATATATAAAAAAAATTATATAAATTAGACAAACTGCAATAATCAGATAATCTTTAGACATTGCTTCCATTTGTCCACGACACAGGGTTTTTCATATAGCTTGTTCTTTTTGTTATTTTTTTTTTTATTAAGAGGAAAAAAATTAAAAAAAACAAAGGGTTTTTATTTTCTGATTTCATTAAAAAAGGAAACAATTTTACCAAAACAAAAGGGTTTGTGGTTTTTCTGTTGGTTAACTTTTTTTTTAAATTTACTATTTTCTTGTAAATATATATCTCTATATATCGAGAGCGGGTTAGAAAGATCGACTGAAGGGGAAAAAAAAAAGAGGATGAAACAGTGAGAAAAGGGGGAGGGGTTGGAATGGGGTGTGGAAAATAGCAATAATACAAAAATATGAAGACCCTTACAAAATCATGAGGGGATAATTATTGAAGTGGAATAACCAAGTGAAAGGGCTGAAGCTCACTGTTCAAAATTCATGGGAGTTGGGGATACTATTGAGGAATGCAGAAAGGTTTTTTTTTATTTGTTTTAACAAATGGCTGGGAAAGAAAAAGAGAATATGTTCTTATAAAGACCATAAAATACACCACACATTGATACAGGGTGTAGCTTAGAACTGTTTTTTATAAGTAAAGAACTAGGTTCGCTTGCAAAATTCAAGTTACTTGGTAAATCCAGCAAGCACAAGTTAAAAATATCTATTTTCTGCTATAAATTAACACTAAGAGAACGTGTGTTAAATTTTGTGACATTGTATTTATTAGTGGGAGGGGTTGCAAGGCAAGGGGTTCCTAAATTGTCCATGGCGGTATCATCGGCAGCCAAACCTATGTCTGTCGGTGTTCTGTTATCAGAAGTGTCTGGCGTAAATGATGCTGATACTGTAGCAGCAGTTATAATAGTTGTTGAATCTTTTCGATTTTCACCAGCAGCTGAAAACTCAGAATCATAATTCCCCAGTAAGTTTTGATTCATTTCTTCTGCTTGTGGCAATTCCTCACCCAAATGTATATCATCTAGTTTAGTCTTTGAAGAATCCATGTCTCTTTCACCAGGCATCGGTTTCTTATATTCACTGTTCTTGGAAGAATTGAGCTGATCCTCTTCAGAATCAAAGTTCAGATTCTCAGATCCACGGCGAGCCATGCTGCTGTCTCTGTTGCTGTATATATCACACAAACTGGCTTTTGATTCACTTATTGGCGGCCAATTTGATTGCTCGGCTATTTCCTGCTCAATGGCAACATATTCACAGTTGGAAGATGGAAGTAAGCATTCACAGAGATCGTGGATTTTCTTGCACAAGAACCTATTTTCAACGATGAATAACTGAAAAGAAATATAAAAAATTATGTCAGTTCATACATTGCTTGAGAGATTTTGTGCTTCTTGTAATGTCTACGGTAGATTTCAGGTTATATAATGTAAGAATACGACTTACCATGTAGAAATAGGTTAGTAACAGATTTTATCATGTTGGGATTTTTTTTTTTCTCTCTCGTTGTTTGCATATTTAACTCATTTGTTTTCGTATTTCATGTTGTTTACTGTTGGTGATGTCCTGTACCCATATATGCACTTATACACACACACACACACGTATATATATATATAATTTATACTATTATTTAACTGAATGCCACGCATCCATTTCCAAGTATATTTCTTATATATTTAAACGATGATGATGATGATGATATATATATATTCTTTTTATTTTTTTACTTGTTTCAGTCATTTGGCTGGAGCACTGCCTTTAATCGAGCAAATCAACCCCAGGACTTATTCTTTGTAAGCCTAGTACTTATTCTATTAGTCTCTTTTGCCGAACCGCTAAGTTATGAAGATATATACACACCAGCATTGGTTGTCAAGCAATGTTCAGAGGACAAACTCAGATATACAAACATATATACATACAGATATACAAATATATATACATACATATATACAACGGGCTTCTTTCAGTTTCCATTTATGAAATCCACTCAGAAGACTTTGGTCGGCCCAAGGCTATAGTAGAAGACACTTGCCCAAGGTGCCATGCAGTGGGATTGAACCTAGAAACATGTGGTTGGTAAGCAAGCTACTTACCACACAGCCACTCCTGCACCAATACACATAATATATTTACATATGTACACATATATATATATATATATATTCCATCACACTCCAGGGGGAGAAACTAGAAGTAGTTGATAGTTTCCGCTACCTGGGTGACCAAGTGAGTAGTGGAGGTGGATGCTCAGAGAGTGTCACCACTAGAATATGAATAGCCTGGGCAAAGTTCAGAAAGCTCCTACCCCTACTGGCGACAAAGGGTCTCTCGCTCAGAGTGAAAGGTAGATTGTATGATGCATGTGTGCGAACTGCCATGCTTCACGGTAGTGAAACATAGGCTGTGACTGCAGAGGACATGCGTAGACTTGAAAGAAATGAAGCTAGCATGATCCGCTGGATGTGTAATGTCAGTGTGCGTGCACGACAGAGGATAAGCACCCTGAGAGAAATGCTGGACATAAGAAGCATCAGATGTGGTGTGCAAGAGCGACACTTGCGATGGTATGGTCATGTACTGCTGATGGATGAGGAGAGATGTGTGAAGAAGTGCCGCTCCCAAACAGTTGAAGGTATCAGGGGGAGAGGTAGACCCAGGAAGACATGGGATGAGGTGGTCAAGCATGACCTCAGAGTGTTGGGCCTCACAGAGGCAATGACGAAGGACCGAGATCTCTGGAGATATGCTGTGACTGCAAAGACCCGGGCTGCTTCCTGCACCAGTCCCGCATAGCCCCTGTCCATTCAAAGTACCTTGGATTCCAGAACATCCCGCTGTGCTTGAGGAGACCTGTTGAGTCAAGTACATGAACATCAAAATAAATATCAATGGAAATAGTAGTTGTGATACCTGTGCCTGTGGCACATAAAAAGCACCATCCAAATGTGGCTGATGCCAGCGCCGCCTCGACTGGCTTCAGTGCTGGTGGCACATAAAAGGCACCATCCGAACGTGGCCGATGCCAGCACCGCCTCGACTGGCTTCTGTGCCGGTGGCACATAAAAAGCACCATCCAAACGTGACCGAAGCCAGCGCTGCCTCGACTGGCTTCTGTGCCGGTGGCACATAAAAAGCACCAACCGATCGTGGCCAATGCCAGACTCCCCTGGCACCTGTGCCGGTGGCACGTAAAAAGCACCCACTACACTCGCGGAATGGTTGGCATTAGGAAGGGCATCCAGCTGTAGAAACACTGCCAGATCAGACTGGAGCCTGGTGCAGCCCCTGGCTTCCCAGACTCCAGTCGAACCGTCCAACCCGTGCTAGCGCGGAAAACGGACGTTAAACGATGATGATGATGATATATATATGTGTGTGTGTGTGTGTGTGTGTATATATTGACATTCACATACGCACACATATGCATGTGTGTGTACATTGCATGTCTTTAACCAACCACCATTTTTTTTAGTATAATTTAGTAAGAGCTGTGTATAACTTCTGTGTTCAACATTTTTATTGTATTTATGGGGTACATAGTGGTAAATAAAGAAATGTTTTTAAAAAATACAAAAAAAAAAGGATTACTATTAATTTCTCTCTGTTACACAGCTGGCAGAAAGATTAGTAAACTGTTAGGTTGGCATATGTTTGGTTAAATTCAGCAGCTGTAAGCATATATGAGTCTGTATGAATGTGTGATTATACATGTGTATGTATGTAAGTATGAGTATCTGTGCATGGGTGTATGTGTGTGTGTATTTATGCAAGCAAGTTTAAATATATACACATGCACACTCGCGTGCGTGTGTACCAATCTACTCTCAAAGCCCAAGACTATGATATAATATTTGCCCAAGGTACTGTGCAGTGGTTGTGAAATGGACATTTCAACCACACAGTAATTGTTATACATATTTGTGTGTAGTATGTATGTTTGCATGTGTGTGCTTGTGTGTATGTGAGTTTGAGTGTGTATATATGTATGTGTTCATATGTAAGCATGTGCATCATTGTTTTATGTCTACCATCCATGCTGATATCACTGAACCATGAAAGAGAAGCAAAAACTTCTTTTCAATTCCACATTGCTCTTCCTTCCCCCCACCCAAACACACCTCCAAAACTGTCCCTTGAAAGTAGAAAATAGTCTTTTACAGTAAAATTGTGAAACAGGTCAGTTGATCCAAAATTCTTTGTAAACTAAGTATATCTCTTTCTGTGTGTGTATATATATATACTACCAAAACATGGCCTTTTTGAACTTATAATCTTCTGTGTATATATATATATATATTTACTCTCTTTTACTCTTTTACTTGTTTCAGCCATCCGGCTGAGGCCATGCTGGGGCACCGCCCTTGTTGCTACCCTCTCTAAGTCCAGTTTGCCGTGGCTGGCCACTGATCTAAGAGAGAGTTTGTAGCTGCTGCCCTTAGGTTACCTTCATACCTTGCAGTGGGTTCATCTGGGATCCCGGAAAGCAGCTTGTCTAGATGTTTTTTGAAAATGTCCACATCCGCATCATGTAGATCTCTTAGTTTTCTTGGCAGTTTGTTGAACAGCTGAGGGCCCCTGAACCCCAGGCTATTACAGTATCTGCTCCTTACCCTGGATGTGGAAGACGGGACCTTTGGCACCACACAGTGACGTCCTGTACAGGGATTGGAACAGCTCTCAATTCCAAAATTTGGTGCTAGTCCCTCCAGGATTTTCCATATGTATATCTATATATATATAGATATTTAGAAACAAATATGATTTTTAATGAAATCCATGAGCTTGTTAATAATCTCTCAAAAAATGTTTTTCTGTAAACTGTTTTTAACATTTTCTTATTATTATCAAAGAATGTATATATGTTTTGTAATTATTTGTGCCCAATATTTTGATGAACTTTTTTGTACTTTCCCAAGATTTTTCATTGTAAACTGTTTTTAACATGTTTATTATTATCTAAGAATGTATATATGTATTGTAATATTTTGTGACAACCAGTACCTAACACAACAAAGCTTTTACATGTTACTTTTGATAATCTTTTTCTAAAAAAGTGAAACCAGTCAAGTGAATAAACATCTTTTAAAATTGCATTTTCAAACCTTCTTTCATATATATATACATATACACACACATATATATGTATATATGTATATATATATATATATATATATGTGTGTGTGTGTGTGTGCTTAGCAATACATGTCTGTACATATATCGTCATTGGCATTAACTTCTGAGTATTAATCTGTAGTGAGAGAGATTGAGCCTTTTCATCGTCCTCCTGATAGGAGTGAAGGGTGCCAATGCCTAAAGTCGCTATTCAGGCCAAGGGCAGTAGAGAAGAACCAGGGGCATTTATTAGAGGAGAGGGTTGGCGGGCACGGCGTAAAAGTGCAAGTCACTCTTTGTGTCTTTGACATCTGGTCTCAGCCTCTCGACATCTGTTACTTCCCATGCACACACACCCAAAATTATACATAATTTTAACATGCGCAGGAGTGGCTGTGTGGTAAGTAGCTTGCTAACCAACCACATGGTTCCGGGTTCAGTCCCACTGCGTGGCATCTTGGGCAAGTGTCTTCTGCTATGGCCCCGGGCCGACCAATGCCTTGTGAGTGGATTTGGTAGATGGAAAATGAAAGAAGCCTGTCGTATATATGTATATATATATATATATATATATATATATATATATATATATGTGTGTGTGTGTTTGTGTGTCTGTGTTTGTCCCCCTAGCATTGCTTGACAACCGATGCTGGTGTGTTTACGTCCCCGTCACTTAGCGGTTCAGCAAAAGAGACCGATAGAATAAGTACTGGGCTTACAAAGAATAAGTCCCGGGGTCGATTTGCTCGACTAAAGGCGGTGCTCCAGCATGGCCGCAGTCAAATGACTGAAACAAGTAAAAGAGAGAAAAGAGTATGCGTTTTGCCATGCCTGACTGAGCAAACAGGGTCTTCTCCCATACAGTACACAGCCTGTCAATACAGTCTTTTCTCATTTCCGACAGATTCAGATATGTCTCCAGTTCATCCCGTGACTCTCTCAGTCTCCCTCTTAGGGTCCATTCCTCTTCCCTGCACACCATACATTTGTACAGCTGCCACCCCCCACCCCCTCTATACACATCAAACACCCAAACCAATGCAGTTTACATCTCTCTCAGTTGCACACTTAGATCACACATCCATCGAATGAGGATCCCCTTCATTGCGTTCTTGCCTTCACGCAGCCTCTGCGTTCGCACTCCCCAAACTCTCTGCCATGTAGCATCACAGTTCACACAGAAGCATCATAAATATGTGTGTGTGTAAAAATATATATGCATGTGTGTGTGTTCGTGTGTGAATATGTGTGTGTATGAATACATACATACATATATATATATGTATTCATACACACACATATTCACACATGCACACACACACACACACACACACACACATATATATATATATATACACACACACACACACATATATATGCATATATATATACGTATAAATATATATACACATATATATATATGCATATATATACATATATATATACACACACATATATATATGCATATATATACATATATATATACACACACATATATATATGCATATATATACATATATATACAAACATATATATATATGCATATATATACATATATATACACACATATATATATATGCATATACATACACACATATATACATATATATGCACACATATATACATATATATATATACACACACACATACATACATATATATATATACACACACATATATACACATACATATATATACACACACACATATATAGTGGTGGCTGCCCCCTCGTTAACGAGTATGGCCATTGCACGATGCTTAATCAATGTTGTTATCATGCAATGCCTGTGCAAGATTTTTTTTTGAAGTGAGGAAAGGCTGTGCACTGAGTCAATCCCACTCACTAAGCAACAACAGCCATAATCCGAAAAGAAGAACAAGTCAACATCATCGGTAACCACTGAGTCGTGCGGTTAAACCATTGGGAGTGAAGGACCCCTAGCCTTTGTTAGAGCATCCTTCTAGGAGAAGGTAACTGAGATAACTCCGACATATACATCATCATCATCATCATCGTTTAGCGTCCGTTTTCCATGCTAGCATGGGTTGGACGGTTCTACTGGGGTCTGTGAAGCCAGAAGGCTTCATCAGGCCCAGTCAAATCTGGCAGTGTTTCTACGGCTGGATGCCCTTCCTAACGCCAACCACTCCGTGAGTGTAGTGGGTGCTTTTTACGTGCCACCCGCACTGGTGCCAGACAGAGCTGGCAAACGGCCACGAACGGATGGTGCTTTTTATGTGCCACCGGCACGAGGGCCAGGCGAGGCTGGCAACGGACACGAAACGGGGCGGTGCTGGCAACGGTCGCGAAATGGAAAGTTCTCTTACATGCCACCGGCACTGGTAACACATCTGCAATTTCCATTGATCGATTTCGATTCTGATCGTCACTTGCCTCAACGGGTCTTCACAAGCAGAGTTTTGACATGCCACCGGCACTGGTAGCACATCCGCAATTTCCATTGATCGATTTCGATTCTGATCCTCACTTGCCTCATCACGTCTTCACAAGTAGAGTTTTGTGTCCCAAGAAGGGAAGGTATGCATACGTAGGCTGGCTCCATCCCATGTAGAAGGCCATGGGTTATGGACTCACTTGTCCTGCCGGGTCTTCTTGCGCACAGCACACTTCCAGAGGTCTCGGTCTCTAGTCATTTCCTCAGTGAGACCTAAAGTTCGAAGGTCGTGCTTCACCACCTCGTCCCAGGTTTTCCTGGGTCTGCCTCTTCCACAGGTTCCCTCAACCGCTAGGGTGTGGCACTTTTTCACACAACTATCTTCATCCATTCTCGCCACATGACCATACCAGCGCAAACGTCTCTCTTGCACACCACAACTGATGCTTCTTAGGTCCAGCTTTTCTCTCAAGGTACTTACACTCTGCCGAGTGTGAGTACCGGCATTACACATCCATCGGAGCATACTGGCTTCATTTCTAGCGAGCTCACGCATATCCTCAGCAGTCACGGCCCATGTTTCACTGCCATGTAGCATGGCTGTTCGTACACACGCATCATACAGTCTGCCTTTCACTCTGTGCGAGAGGCCTTTTGTCACCAGCAGAGGTAAGAGCTCTCTGAACTTTGCCCAAGCTATTCTTACTCTAGCAGTTACACTTTCAGCACACCCGCCCCCGCTGCTGACTTGGTCACCTAGGTAACGGAAACTATCAACTATTTCTAGTTTTTCTCCCTGGAAAGTGACGGAAGTTGGTCTCAGAGCATTTTCAGTGTTTATTGTTCCTGAGCATCTGCCACATACAAAAACCATCTTCCTAGTTAGCCTTCCTTTGACATTGCTGCATCTCTTATGTGTCCATAGCTTACACTTGGTGCATCTTATAGAGTTTCTACCTACACCTTTTCTACAGATCGAGCAGGGCCATCTACCTGAAGGTGTTTGTGATTTGTCTACCTTCCTACTGATTACGACTTTGGTTTTAGCTAGATTGACTCTGAGGCCCTTCGATTCTAATCCTTGTTTCCACACCTGAAACTTCTCCTCCAGTTCTGATAGCGACTCAGCAATTAGAGCAAGGTCATCAGCATAGAGGAGCTCCCAAGGGCATCCTGTCTTGAATTCCTCCGTTATTGCCTGGAGGACTATGATAAATAGGAGGGGGCTGAGTACTGAGCCTTGGTGGACCCCTACCTCTACCCGGAATTCTTCACTGTACTCATTTCCAACCCTCACTCTACTAGCGGCGTCCCTATACATGGCCCGCACAGCTCTCACTAACCATTCATCTATCCCTAGTTTTCTCATTGCCCACCAGATAAGGGATCGGGGGACCCTGTCGAAGGCTTTCTCCATGTCAACAAAAGCCAGGTACAGGGGCTTATCTTTGGCTAGGTATTTCTCCTGCAGCTGCCTTACCAGGAATATAGCATCAGTAGTACTTTTCCCTGGCACAAACCCAAACTGCATCTCATCTAAACTAACTCTCTCTCTAATTAGTTGGGCTATGACCCTCTCCGTACATATATACATATATACATATATACATATATATATACATACATATATATATACATATACATACATATACATATACATACATACATACATACATACATATATACATACATACATACATATATACATACATATATACATATACATACATACATATATATACATACATACATATATATATATATATATATATATATATATATATATATATATATATATATATAGTGATTGATGATGATATACACACACATGTATACAGACACATTTATGTGTATACCTATATACATGCATGTTTATCTAGTTTACCTCAGCTCATCAGCAGCACACGTGTATGAGTATCTGGATTTGATTTGTGTGTGTGTGTGTGTGTTTAGGTCCACTTTAGTTGGCACCCACAGCTGTAAAGAATCAGAGAAGCATGTGGAGTGCATTAGCATCATAGACTGTAATTCTTCAGACTGCCACCAGCAACAGTAGAAGCTGGAGACAGAAGGGGAAGTAGACAGAGAGAGAGAGAGGGAGAGATAGACAGAATTGAAAGAAAGATAAGAAGGGAAGGAGATGAATAGAGGGTAGGCAGTAGAGAGGGAGAAGTTGGGGAGAGATAAAGATAAAGACTGAGGTAGAGAGAGAGAGAGAAAACGAGGTATGATAAGGAGTGAGAAACTGAGAAAGAGAGAGAGAGAGAGAAAGAAGACAAAAGATGAGATAGGGGAGAGAAAGAAGATAGAGAGAAAGAGGCAAAACATAAGAAGGTGAAGAGAGAAAGAGAATAAAGATTAGACTGGCAGATATAAGTAAGAGGGATAATTAGATAAAAGGAAAACAGACAGATTAGAGAGATGGAGAGGAGGGAAAGAGAGAGAGGGAGAGAAAGGGACTGATATCTAGACGGATGGACAGACAGACAGATTCTCTGCTTATTTGCTCATTTATGACAATTCCTTTTTAATACTGGCACAGTTTGGATGGGTCCTTATTTAAAGCAACATTTAAGGCCAGATGCTGTTCCTGTCCCCAACACTACTTCTTTCATGAGTAAGGGACATTTTTATTTCATTAAACTCTGAAAATACAGAGCTACATGGAAAAAAGATATTAAATGATGATGATGAAGATAATGATATATTAATTCACACACACACACACACATATATATATGGACAAACAGTGAGCAAGAGAGAGAGGCAGAGAGTAGAATGGTTGTATAGAGTAATAATAGATCGAAAATGACTAAATTAATGCAATAACAAGTAGAAGTACCGAAGCAGTATTTTTGCGACTGATGCCAGCGCCGCCTTGACTGGCTTCCGTGCCGGTGGCACGTAAAAAGCACCATCCGAATCGTGGCCGAAGCAGTGCCGCCTTGACTGGCTTCCGTGCCGGTGGTACGTAAAAAGCACCATCCGAATCGTGGCCGAAGCAGTGCCGCCTTGACTGGCTTCCGTGCTGGTGGCACGTAAAATGCACCAATCCGACCATGGCCGTTCGCCAGCCTCGCCTGGCACCTGTGCAGGTGTCACGTAAAAAGCACCCACTGCACTCACGGAGTGGTTGGCGTTAGGAAGGGCATCCAGCTGTAGAAACACTGCCAGATAAGACTGGAGCCTGGTGCAGCCTTCTGACTTCCCAGATCCCGGTCGAACCATCCAACCCATGCTAGCATGGAGAACGGACGTTAAACAATGATGATGATGATAGTTGTAACATCATAAAGCTTGTATTTATATTTATCGAAAAATGCTGTGTAGTGCTTCCATTAAATAATTAATTAATTGATATATATTACAAATGCTTGGAAGCCTTTGCAGATTTGGCCAGACCAATTCAGCACTATCGACATTTGTTTATGCTATGAATGACTGTAAGCTACTATTTTGTCTGTAGTAAGTAAAAGGAGGAACCGATCCTTGACGAAGTAGTAATCAACACTGAAACTAG
>NC_043006.1:2014600-2107100 GCF_006345805.1 Octopus sinensis | reverse complement strand
CACAAGATACATTCTAGAGAAGTTAAACATTTTATCTGGCCACCACAGTCCCCAGATCTCCATATTATTGAACATTTATGGTGCATTTTAGAAAAACAAGTAAGGAGTCAATATCCTCCACCATCCTCACTACAAGAACTGGAGACTGTTTTAGCTGAAGAATGGACAAAAATTCCTTTGGAAACAATTCAAACTTTGTACAAGTCCATACCTCATAGATTTCAAGTAGTAACAACTGCCAAAAGCAGTCATACCCCTTATTAAAATTAATTTGTTTGAAATTTTAAGGTGTTTCCATTATTTTGTGCAGCCCCTGTATATATATATAAATAAACACACATATAACCACTCTCAGAGTGGTTGGCATTAGGAAGGGCATCCAACTGTAGAAACTCTGCCAGCTCAAGACTGGAGCCTGGTGCAGCCATCTGGTTCACCAGTCCTCAGTCAAACCGTCCAACCCATGCTAGCATGGAAAGCAGACGTTAAACGACGACGACGATGATGATGATAAAAATCAAATGGAAATTGAAGTTAAGATACCCATGCCGGTGACACGTAAAAAGCACCGTCCAAACGTGGCAGATGCCAGTGCCGCCTGACTGGCGTCCGTGTTGGTGACACGTAAAAGCACCAACCGATCATGGCCGTTTGCCTCCCTCCTCTGGCCTGTGCCGGTGGCACGCAAAAAATACCTACTACATTCATGGAGTGGTTGGCATTAGGAAGGGCATCCAGCCGTAGAAACACTGCCAGATCAGACTGGAGCCTGGTGCAGCCTCCTGGCTTCCCAGACCCCGGTCAAACCGTCAAACCCATGCTAGCACGGAAAAAGGACGTTAAACGATGATGATGATGATGAGGATCATGTACACTTAAACCTAGAAATACCTTCACTGCAGTAACTGTCTCAGATGTAAGATTCTCCTTTTGGACAATGTAAGTGAAAACATATCAATGAATGTCATCACAAGTCAGTAGAACACATGTTTTTGTCTTGTTATGCTTTAGAAGCTGCAGACATCATATCTGTTATACAACGCCTGTAGCTGGCATGAATATAAGTGTACACATGCTATATCTATAACTAATTAATTCTAGCTTGGCAAAGCTTTGCAGACACCAGCAAATTTATTATTTGCTGTTTGCATCGGCAACTTTCTGCCAATTAAAATGTGTTTGTGTATGTATATGTGTACATATATGTATATACATACATACATATATATAAACACTTCGTTTAATTCCATATTCCATGCTACATATATATACGTATGTATACATATGTGTGTGCATGTATATTTGCATGCATGCACACACACACACACACACACAGAGTTAATTAAATCTAAAAAAATTTATCACTTTCTAACTTTCTAGAGAAACATTCAATTTAATTTTTTCCAACCCCTCAACCATTATCATCATAATCATCATCATCATTATTTTACAGCTTACCTTCTCCCCCCACCCCACCCCCACAGCATCCAATCAGGCATGTTTCATTATATCATATGATCTCATCTGTGAAGTCTGCATTCCAACATTTTCTACAATCTACCTCTGTTTAAAACACCAACTCCTCTTTGTTCAGCACACACACACACACGCACAAAAACCTAGTCACTGTTCATACTTTATGTCTATACTAGAGTAGTTATCTCTCTTTCATTCATACTTTAGCTGCCTCTCTCACATCTCAATCTTCTCTCTTTCCATATATATATATATATATATAAACATATATATATCATCATCATTATCATTTAATGTCCGCTTTCCATGCTGGCATGGGTTGGATGGTTTGACTGAGGTCTGGCGAACCAGAGGGCTGTGCCAGGCTCCAGTCTGATCTGGCAGAGTTTCTACAGCTGGATGCCCTTCCTAACACCAACCACTCTGAGAGTGTAGTGGGTGCTTTTACATGCCATCAGCACAAGGGCCAGTCAGGTGGTATTGGCGATGCCCATGCTCAAATGGTGTTTTTTTATGTGCCATTTGACCAGGAGCCAGTCCAGTGGAACTGGCAACGACCTTGCTCGAATATCGTTTTTCACGTGCCACAGGCACAAGTACCAGTATTGTGATGCTAGTAACGATCACACTCAAATGGTGCCTTTTATGTGCCACTATATATATATATATATATATATATATATATAAATAAACATACATGCACATGTGCCCCAGCATTGCTGCAGTCTAATGACTGAAACAAGTAAAAGCATAAAAGAATATGTATATATCCACCTGAGCACTGTATAGAATAAGTTCATTATTTTGGTTTGGCTCAGGTCCGGTCTTATACCCACAAGTTTCTCGCAGTCTTTCAAATGCTTAGAACCCTCCTGATAATCCTTGTTGTCCCTAAGTGACAGACTTTCTGTAGAAGCCCTACCAGGCTTTCTATTGCTATTTCTCCTTCAACCATTTGTCTATATCTTCACTTACTGCTCCCAACACTCCAATTATTAGAGGCATGACCTTTACTGTTCGCATACTCTGAATTCTTCCTATTTCAAATTTTAAGGGATTGTATTTTTTCCTTTTTCTCCCTCTTTCTTTACAATCCTGGAATCAAAACAACATGATGAGCTGATAATAAACAACTTCGTTTTCCCTTATCTGTAACTGTCATGTCACAGTCCCTTATCTATAATTGTTATAGATTATCCCTATTATTATTTTTATGAATATTATTATTATCATTATATAAGGCAGAATTGTTAGCCTGCCGGGCAAAATGCTTGGCAGTATTTTGCCCATCATTACATTCTGAGTTCAAATCCTGCCGAGGTCAACAGGGCCTTTTATCCTTTCAGGGTTAATAGATTAAGTACCAGTGAAATCGACTAGTCCCCTCCCTCGAAATTTCAGGCTTTGTGCCTATAACAGAAAGGATTCATCATCATCATCATCATCTCAAGCCCATCTTGTCTTGTCTTGTTATGTTTTGGTCCCATTCACGGCAAGTTTCTTGCCGGTGCCTCCAGAGTGGAAGCAATATTATTGATAATGGCTGAAATTGCACTTTGACCCTCTGGCCAATAACTGAAAAGGAGTTGGTGACCTTTTGTGCTTTCTGTTCGTCTGTGTATTTAGCATATGTTTGTTGGTTGGTTGTCAAGTGATAGTGGGGGGACAAACACGGACGCAAACATACAAATATATATATATACATATATACGACGGGCTTCTTTCAGCTTCCGTCTTCCAAATCCACTCACAAGGCTTCGGTCAGCCTGAGGCTATAGTAAAAGACACTTGCCCAAGGTGCCACGCAGTGGGACTGAACCCAGAACCAAGTGGTTGGTAAGCAAGCTACTTACCACACAGCCATACCTGCACCTATACACACACACACACATATATATATATATATTATATATATATATATATATATAAATAAACATACATGCACATGTGCCCCAGCATTGCTGCAGTCTAATGACTGAAACAAGTAAAAGCATAAAAGAATATGTATATATCCACCTGAGCACTGTATAGAATAAGTTCATTATTTTGGTTTGGCTCAGGTCCGGTCTTATACCCACAAGTTTCTCGCAGTCTTTCAAATGCTTAGAACCCTCCTGATAATCCTTGTTGTCCCTAAGTGACAGACTTTCTGTAGAAGCCCTACCAGGCTTTCTATTGCTATTTCTCCTTCAACCATTTGTCTATATCTTCACTTACTGCTCCCAACACTCCAATTATTAGAGGCATGACCTTTACTGTTCGCATACTCTGAATTCTTCCTATTTCAAATTTTAAGGGATTGTATTTTTTCCTTTTTCTCCCTCTTTCTTTACAATCCTGGAATCAAAACAACATGATGAGCTGATAATAAACAACTTCGTTTTCCCTTATCTGTAACTGTCATGTCACAGTCCCTTATCTATAATTGTTATAGATTATCCCTATTATTATTTTTATGAATATTATTATTATCATTATATAAGGCAGAATTGTTAGCCTGCCGGGCAAAATGCTTGGCAGTATTTTGCCCATCATTACATTCTGAGTTCAAATCCTGCCGAGGTCAACAGGGCCTTTTATCCTTTCAGGGTTAATAGATTAAGTACCAGTGAAATCGACTAGTCCCCTCCCTCGAAATTTCAGGCTTTGTGCCTATAACAGAAAGGATTCATCATCATCATCATCATCTCAAGCCCATCTTGTCTTGTCTTGTTATGTTTTGGTCCCATTCACGGCAAGTTTCTTGCCGGTGCCTCCAGAGTGGAAGCAATATTATTGATAATGGCTGAAATTGCACTTTGACCCTCTGGCCAATAACTGAAAAGGAGTTGGTGACCTTTTGTGCTTTCTGTTCGTCTGTGTATTTAGCATATGTTTGTTGGTTGGTTGTCAAGTGATAGTGGGGGGACAAACACGGACGCAAACATACAAATATATATATATACATATATACGACGGGCTTCTTTCAGCTTCCGTCTTCCAAATCCACTCACAAGGCTTCGGTCAGCCTGAGGCTATAGTAAAAGACACTTGCCCAAGGTGCCACGCAGTGGGACTGAACCCAGAACCAAGTGGTTGGTAAGCAAGCTACTTACCACACAGCCATACCTGCACCTATACACACACACACACATATATATATATATATATATATATACATATATGACAAGCTCCCTTCAGTTTCTCTCTACCAAATCCACTCACAAGGCTTTGGTCAGCCTGAGGCTATAGAAGAAGAAACTTGTTCTAGGTGCCATGCACTAGGACTGAACCTAGAACCATGTGACTAGATGCAAGCTTCTTAACTACACAGCCATACCTGTGCCTATAAGAGTAAGAGAGAAGAAAAAAAAAAGCTCTTCATATATTTTCTAGGGGTATATGCTGCATTTTCCTTATGTCCATAAAGAGAAAAACAAACAAAAGGCTTCCAGCCTCAATCAAAGATCACATTTTATAAATTCCTCAAGTAATAACTTACCTCTACAAGTAGTGAAAAGAGGAAGTTGATGATGGCAATGCCAACATAGATCAACCGATACCAAACTGATGGAAATGGTTTCAACTGAAAAAAATATAAACATATACAATATAATCATTTCTGTCTTATTATTATTATTATTATTATTATTGGGTGAAAGAGTTGCACATACCATCAAAGTGACACTGGGGTACAAATATACGAAGCCCAATACACTTGTCTGATAAATGTGTGTCAGGTATATGTATCACAAACACATCTACACAACATGGTAATCTCATATCAAAATAAACAATGCGTGACCTTGCAAGTGGAGTCCTGTTAGAATTTTCTTCAGTTTGAGTAGCCCATCCAGCTCAAAAGGCCCCTGAATAAGGGTTCTTTAATGATGCCAAATGATTCCAGAAGTGAATTATTCAAACCCCAAAGAATCTCTCTCAACACATGGCTATGATGCTCCCCCACTACTTCTGCTCATGATCAGAGATACACATATCGTCAGCCACTGAGGGACATGCTCAACTGGTTACGGTCAAACAACTGACAAGCAAATCTCTGGTATTGAGCAGAGTATTTGCTGTGGCTCATCTTTTATACCAAGACAAAACATGTACAAGCTAGAGCTTCCAATCAGTTAAGATTAGAAGCCATGAGGGCCAGCACCTGATATTGTGCAAGGGAATTCTTTTATTAGTCATGGCTGATGCCAGTGTCACATAATTGGCACCCATGCCAGCAGCACATAAAAAGCACCTGTTGAGCACTGGGCCTCGGAGAGGCAATGTGGCCAATGCTGGTGTTGTATAACTGACACCTGTGCTGGTGGCACATAAAAAGCACCTGTTGAGCACTGGGCCTCGGAGAGGCAATGTGGCCAATGCTGGTGTTGTATAACTGACACCTGTGCTGGTGGCACATAAAAAGCACCTGTTGAGCACTGGGCCTCGGAGAGGCAATGTGGCCAATGCTGGTGTTGTATAATTGACACCTGTGCCGGTGGCACATAAAAGGCAGCATTTAAGCATTGGGCCTCACGGGGGAATTTGGCACCTATGCTGGTGGCACATAAAAAGCACCTGCCAAGCATTAGGCCTCATGGTGGTGGTGGTGGTAATAATAATAATTAATGTCTGCTTACCTCAAAAAGTTCAGCTAATCCTTGAAACGGATAGACAGTAATAAAGATGGTAGCAAGAAATGCAAGGAAAACATTCACCAAGAAGAAGTCTGTAACAGAAATAAATGCAACAAAATAGATTAAAAGAGATTAAGTGATATTTGGAATGGTCGATTAGTTTTTTTTATTTTGGAACACCTATTACTACTGGGAAGGGGTGATTTTCTGGGGTGCCCCAGCATGGTTTGCAGTCCAATGACTGAAAATAGTAAAAAATAAAAAAAATAAGAGATCACCAAGAATTCAACACAGTTCTAGGTACTATACACTGGAAGTGTAGACTCCACTCTTTGACAATATAGCAATCAATACAAATATTATAAAGATCAATTTGATAGAACAGAGAAGCAGGAGGAAAAGATGGTATTAGCCCGGGCTGGAGCAAGGAAGTGAGTGGGGCTCTCGACCCGACTAAAGCTGAAAATTGATGTTTTATGCTTTGTGTAGTATACCAGTTCCAGCCAAAAAGTATTGAGGGGTTGTGGCTCCACCTTTAGTCACAATGATATACTAAAAACTGAAAGCTTATACGAAAGTTTTAATGTTTTATTATAAGTCAAGATAATTACTGACATACTGTTTGTGAAGAGGCCTTTTAAAAACAGACTTTTCTGGATTTTTTATCCAAGAAGTCTTCCAAAATCATTTCAAAGTCAATGGTTTTTGTGATGTCATTTTCTAGAGATAGCATTGCCAAATTATTTATTCTCTCTTGTGAAATTGTTGACTGTAGGTATGTTTTAATTAGATTTTGTTTTGAAAACTTCACTTGATGTGACTGTTAAAGGCATTGTTAAGTAAATACACAAAGCAATAAAAATTTTCGGAAATGCTTAATTCATCATAGTGTTCTCCACTCGAGCTTGCATACAAGACCCTCTCTTGGCACAAGGACCAATTTAAACAAATCTAACTGACCTAAAACAAACCTTGGTATTAATGATATACTTACAGTTAGAGAATATTGATTTCCGGAAAGGTCGCCCCTTTGAGTAAATAACTGCCATAATGATATACTGATAACAAGAACTCAAGAAAATGGCCGCGTTTTCATATGACAAATATTCTTCCTCTTCGTTTGGTATATATGGTATAAACCTGTAAAAGGAAATTTTTAACAGACGTTAAACGATGATGATGATGATGATGATGATGAATCATAATATACGGACTATAGAACATAAATTTATATATTGGGCAGGCATGACAAGCTTGCTTTTCAGCCATGTGGGATCAGGTTCAATAATACTTTGTAGCACCTTGGGCAAGTGTCTTTTAGAGGTCTGGGACAATCAAAAGCCTGATGAGTGAATTTGGTAGATGGAAACTGAAAGAAACCCATTGTGTGTGTGTGTGTGCCCTTGTTTTGATACCACATGATGTTTGTAACCGAGTATATTGTTTGTTTCCAGTCTTCCGTAAAGAATTTTCCTGGCTTTGGGAAATATGACATTGCGGGTTCCTAACAGGAAGGGGTTTCCTGCCATAGAAAATCTGCCAAAACCAATTCTGTCTGATCCCTACAAACATGGAAAAACAATGATGATGATAAACGACATTCAATGAACAATATATTTCTGAACATCTTTTTTTCTCCTGCTTGCAGGGGTTGAATCAGCATCATTTCACAGCTGGATGCCCTTCACGCCACCAACCCTTAACTGTTTTTCAAGTAAGAAATATTTTGTTCCATGAGTCTTGCAAAGTGTACAGCAACCGGTCATAATATCGTTAAGGAATTCTTTTATTCTTTTATTTGTTTCAGTCATTTGACTGCGGCCATGCTGGAGCACCGCCTTTAGTCGAGCAAATCAACCCCAAGACTTAGTCTTTGTAAGCCTAGTACTTACACTATCGGTCTCTTTTGTCGAACCGCTAGGTGACGGGGATGTAAACACACCAGCATCGGTTGTCAAGCAATGTTGGGGGAACAAACACAGACACAGAAATATATACATACATATATATAGGCGATGGGCTTCTTTCAGTTTCTGTCTACCAAATCCACTTACAAGGCTTTGGTCTTTCAGCTATGGTTGACCCAGAGCTGCTATTGTAGAAGAGACTTGCCTAAATTTCTGTGCAGTGGAATTGAACCTAAGACTTCTTATCCACACAGCCACTTATGCATACACTAAAAGAGAGGCAGTACTTTCAAGTCAATGTTAAAGGGAAGTAACTTCAGCAATGTTTCAAACCCTTGTTCACTTGGCTGTTGTAAAGTTCAAATTCGAAATTGCTCAAAGAGATTGAGGGGTGAAATCTTCTTCACTGTGCATGAAACTTTGTCCACATTTAACCCTTTTGTTACTGTATTTCTTCTGTTGAGATGCTCTGCGTTTCTTCCAATTAATTTTAAATATAACAAAGAATTCAGTAAAATAACTTAGTTAAATTGTGACTAAGGTTTGGTGGAAGATTTTAATTCCAAATTTATGAAAACAAGACATTTATACTCAGAGCCAGAGCCGGTTTCAGTTGGGTTGGTAATGAACGGGTTAAATACAAAACACCCAAGTAACAAAAGTATTCCAGCCACGACCATTTCTTTCTTTCTTTTTTAATATCTGTGAATAAATTGTTCTACTTGGTCAGCTCAGTGGTTAGAGCATTGAGCTCACAATCATGGGGTAGTGAGTTCGATTCCTGGACCAGGCTGCAGGTTGTGTTCTTGAGCAAGACACTTTATTTCATGTTGCTCCAGTTCACACAGCTGTAGAAATGAGCTGCAACACCACTGCTGCCAAGCTGTATCAGCCCCTTTGCCTTTTCCATCGGATAACATTGGTGGTTTGGAGAGGGGAGGCTGGTAGGCATGGGTAGCTGGTAGTTTTCCGTAAAAAAACTTTGCCCAGACTTGAGCCTTGGAGGGGAACTCTCAAGGTGAAATCCCATGGTCACTCATGACTGAAGGGGGTCATTCTCCCATGTGAATGGATGAAGAGTTGGTCAGTATTGCTAACAGAATGAATGACCACATAGAGGCTACGACAGTAAACTGTAGTCCTTGCGAATAAAAAGCATGAGATTTTAGAATATATGAACAGAGACCTTAAAAGTGTCCCCCAATAGGGATATGCTAATCTTGTCTCTTTCCTACAGTAAGAAACTGCAACCAACTGTTACTCATATCAAGGAAAACATCAGAGTGCCACTCCATCACCAGCTTCACTTATGAGCTGCACTCAAGCCAGAGCACTCACAATCACTCACTTCTTGGTTCACACTATCATCAAGGTTTTCTCGTGGGAAAAGCACATCTTTAACATGGCTATGAACACTTCCCACCCATTGACCCTTCTTTTCAGGACCAGAAGATTCCTCAAACCCCAACAACTATTGATATTCTACAAAGCTCAGGTGAGGTCCACAATGGAGTATTTCTCTCACATCTGGGATAGTGGTGGTGGTACTGCTGCTACACATTCAGTTACTCACAGACATACTCCAGCCTCTGGCCCGCAAGCATGCTATAATAATAATGAACTTATTGTATACGGTGCTCAGGTGCACTACAACTCATCAGAAAAAATAACCGACACTGCTTGAACAGTACATAGAATAATGCAGAGGAAGTGAACAGTAAATGAGTTGTTTAAGAAAAAGTGGGGTACCTCGAATGAACTGTTGCTGAATTTCCAAAAGCATGACGTTTTGAAGGATGCAGTGTCCTGACAGCAACAACTGATGTGGGCAGTTTATTCCATACTCCAGCAATTCTGAATATGAAAAAATGGTTCCTCTCTTTCTCTCTTGTCTTTTCTCTTAGTACTATAATGGCCCCTAATTATTAGAATTGACTGGACTCATCCTACTTTCATTCAAGTAATTCCTGCCCTACTCAGTTTTCCTCCTCTTATCAATCTTGTTGAGGACAACACCACAAACCCCACCCTACTCATTATACCCATTTCTTCCTTCCAAGAATGCCAACATTTTGGGGGTTCTGAGAGATGTTGATTTGCAAAGTTTTAAAGGCAACATTAACGGAATCAGGGAGCCAGCCAAGACCAAAGCCACTGCTCCTTCCCCCAGATGCCATAAAAAATATAGGGCTGATGTAAAAATGGTCCGTCATGATTGGGAAGTTCACAATATCAGCATCACCATTTAACATCTGTTTTCCATGCTGGCATCGGTTGGACAGCTTGACAGGAGCTGGCAAGGCCAGGGGCTACACCAAGTCCCATAGTCTGTTTTGGCATGGTTTCTACAGCTGGATGCCCTTCGTAACGCCACTTTGCAAAGTGTACTGGGTGTTCTTTAAAAGATGCTATGACCAGTGGTTTTACAGGACGGCATTCCCAGTGCTTTTTACAGTATAGTGTTGTGAAAATGGTTTGTTACGGTTGGGTGGTTAACAATATATAGTTAGAGCTGATGTGAAAACAGTCTGTTATAGATAACTAATTAATTACTAGTGTACTTACCAGCTTTGATTATAGACAGAAATGAAACAGATTATTTGTATCAGGACCTGTATGAGGGTTTGAAAGATGAGTGAGAGAACAGGTGGGAAGCTGACTAAGCTGGATGGTGGAAGCTCCTTGGAAATCTCCGGATAGGCATCGGTGCGTCCAACTGAAATAATAATTACCATTGATAATTATTAATTAATATTTGTTTATTTATTTATCACATGTATGATGGATGAGCAGATATAACAAGGGCCGATTATAAAGTGAAGTGAAAAGCACAAACAGGAATGGAAAATAACAACAAATAAAACTTTAATGAGTGACAAGATTTGCATCCATGATTTTTTTGAAGACTTCTGCAGTTTAGTATTAGGTGGATTGCACTTCACTATAGTACCTATTTAGAGTTACTTATTTTGCAAGTTAAAGGAATTTCTCAAAGAGATAAAAGAGAACTCCTGCTAAAAGCTTGAGTTGAGGGCTTCTCTCCAGCATCCGTTGTGGTGTTGAGAGGGTGAGAAAGAAATATGCTCATGGCTAGGAAGCTAGTAGTATTTTATTTATGACGGGTAAAGTGAATTTACCAATGCCAGAAAATAAATCTCTCATTAATTCAACAGAATCTGCTTAACTCATTACCATTTAAAGGAGTCCGTTGCCAGCCAAAATATTCTACATGCTTTGTGTTCAAACTGACCAGATCAGACCCCTCACACTTACCCTACAATGTCAGTCTAAAAATAAATTACCTCATCATCAAACTCTTGACGCTATGAGATAAAGCATGATTAATTCAAAGCAATGTGAACAAATAAGCATCACATTTAACAGAGTAATTTGGATGTTAAAGGGTTAAAACACCAATTTGTACCTAGCTGAAATACCTAATTACAGACGAACTAATGAGAGAGCTTCTAAACCTGGCATGAGCAGCATTTATTGGGAAGCAGGCCACCTGAGATAGGGCTCGTTATCAGGTAGGCTGCCTTAATAAAAAATTTCCTGGAAGCCACAGTTTCTCAACCACTGTTCTACACAATCATTCAAGCTATTAAAATAGCAGCCAAATTTTCTTAAATCACACACCATTGTTGATAAAAAGGAAAGTGCTCATAAAATAGTATGGTCCTATGAGAATCTCCATAATTTAGGATTGCCTGTTTATCTGAATCTATGTGTAGCTCTAGGAATGGAATTTTATCCATTTTTTTTTTCCCTTTGTGAGAGACTAGGTTAACTATAAAAAGGGGAAAAGGTTATAAAAGCAAAATAATTACGTACATGTAACTCCAAGGGTCAAGATGATGAAAAGATCAATGTAGAGAAATTCAATGTCTGTTAAGTTACAGGCGATCTGGAAACAAAATTTCATGGATAGAGATCAAATATATATATGTATATATATAGATTCAGATGAATATGGTACTTAAGTTAAAGGCACCAGAATTTAGTATGGTATTATCCATATCAATCAAATGGGGTGATTATAATCAAAATAAGCAATAAGGATATCCAAGGTAGAGTAGTACAATTGTTTCATGCTACTTCATTTTATTAAACACTGTAAGTATTGCATCAGTTTTAAAATGTTGAGCAATCTTCAGCCACTTATAGAATTTTCCAAGGGTTTAATAAAATGAAGTAGCATGAAACAATTGTACTACTTACTCTACCTTGGATATCCTTGTTGCTTTTTTGGGGGGATATATATGTATATATATATGCAAATTAAGGTGAGTACAAGTTTGTTTTTTGTGTCCTTTTTTTATCGTTAAGTCGGTGGAGGAAGAGCTGTAAAAATTTGTGCATACATGGTTGTGTGGTTAAGAAGTTTACTTCCCAAATAAGTAGTTTCAGGTTCAATCTCACTGAGTGACACCTTGGGCAAATGACACTCATTTACAACCATTATATAATGTCAAGACAATGAGGTACAAATAGACACACATAAATAACAAGCTTCCTTTCAGTTTCTGTTGACCAAATCTACTCACAAGGATTTCGTCAGTCAAGCTGTAGTAGAAGTCAGATGCCCAAAGTGCCCTGCTGCAGGACTGAACCTGAAACCACATGATTTAGAAGCAAACTACTTAACCACACAGCTATGTCTGCGCCTCTAATATCTTTGATTCACTCTTTTGATATCAACCCACCTGAAGCCATTGATACTTCTATGATGAAAAAAATAATTACTGTTTTACAGTGGTCGAAATGAAAACCCTCTCTCGAAATTTCATGTTAAATATAAGTTCCCAACACCAACTTTATTAAATTCTTTATTATTATATTAAAAAAGAATTGAAACAAAGGCAGCATATTTCAACAGGAATAATCAAGACTGAACTTGTAAGCAAAGGAAAAAAACACTTAAATCAAAAAGAATTAAAACTGGAAATAGGCAAGGGGAGAATAATCTTGGTGACAGTGACAACTTTGTACATATTTGAGCCTTATTAGACCTTTTCAGCAAACAATGAAAGCTATATCTCTATATATATAAACAGCAAAATGTCTGCGTGTCCTTTATACAAATCCACAATTTTTCAATTAGAGGCTCGCACTTTCTAAAGTCATTCAAAACCGTCCAAGGGTGGTCGTGCACATCTTTACATTTACCCAGTCACCCCGCAAAGCCATTAAAAAATGAATAGAAGTGACTTTTTTGTGAATTTTCTATCCAAAACCCAATCAAAATGCCCAAAAACTTGATACGCCAATTGAATGCCAGCTAGCTGTATGTGATTGGTCGGAGATTTGGACAGTACTCGCGTGTATGTGCGCACGCATGCACGCAGCTGTATATGCATGCACTGGCACTATAATATTCCTGTTGAATCTTCTGGATGGTTTGAGCTTCAGTATCACTAAACTAGCAAACCTTGATGCAACATTTCTGCTTGCCGTGTCCAGTGAAAATGAAAATCTGATGAGCATGCCCTACACGTCTGTACTCTGAGTTTAGCAGCCAGGAACTGAGGTGGCCTACTGATGCGGAAATGTTCACGCATACACAGGAAGGGTGGCATTAGTTTTGGTGGGGGAAAAAAAACTGTGTCAGATACTTTTTGAACACACTTCATGGGTATGTGTGTGTGTTGTTTGAGAAAGGAGTGGAGTGAATGATTTGATCTCAGAATACCAAAAGTACAAGCTTTGCTTGGCCAGACTGTTGCAAAATTCACAGACAACAGACGGATCCGTGCAATTGCTGAGTGGTATCCAGAAGACTGAGAAAGGCCACTCGGAAAGCCTCTTTGGGGATGGGAAGATGATTTAGTTAAGCGATTTGGGTCAAGATGGGAAAGAATGGTAACTTCAAGACTGAATTGGTAGCGCATTGCAATTAGTGGTGTGTAGCAGCATCAGATGGTCAGGTCAATATTGTGAAAAATATGTGTGTGCATACGAGTGTGTATGTATATATATATGTGTGTGTGTGTGTATAAGTGTATGCATGTGTGTGTATGTATGTATATACTCTTTTACTTGTTTCAGTCATTTGACTGCAGCCATGCTGGAGCACCGCCTTTAGTCGAGCAAATTGACCCCTAGTACTTATTCTATCGGTCTCTTTTGCCGAACCGCTAAGTTACGGGGATATAAACACACCAGCATCAGTTGCCAAGCGATGTTGGGAGGGACAAACACACACATACATGTATATGACAGGCTTCTTTCAGTTTCCTTCTACCAAATCCATTCACAAGGCTTTGGTCGGCCCAAGGCTATAGTAGAAGACACTTGCCCAAGGTGTCACGCAGTGGGACTGAACCCGGAACCATGTGGTTGGTAAGCAAGCTACTTACCACACAGCCATTCCTGTGCCTATAATGTGTATATCTATAAATATATATATGAATGAGGGACAAACTTCATTCAGTTATCCTCTACCAACTCCAGTCACAAGGCTTTGATCAGCCTGGGACGATAGCAGAAGACAATTGTCCAACGTTCCACACAGTGAGATTGAACCCAACACCAAACTTCTTAACCACCATCTAGCTCCTTTTGAGCATTGGGTCTCACAGAGGCAATGACTAGAGACTGAGATCTTTGGTAATATACCATGCTTGAGAAGAAAACCCATCAAGCCAAGTGAAATCACAGTTGTGGCGGATACTGGTGTTGCGCGACTGGCACATAATGGCACCTATTACACTCTTGGAGTGGTTGGCGTTAGGAAGGGCATCCAGTTGTAAAAACTATGCCAAATCAGACCAGAATCTGGTACAGCTTGCCAGTCCTGGTCAAACCATTCAACCATACCAGCATGGACAATAAACATTAAATGATGATGATGATGATGATGATGATGACAGCAGCAATTCCTGTAAAGATTACACATGATAAACTGTGAGTATTAAGATGTTCTAGTAAATACCATAAACTCACCTTGTATAGGATAAGAACCGAAGTGGACTGAATGAGACTGTAGCAAGCCATATATTTGAAGATTCCAAATGTAGTAACGAGGGATGCACGACCTTGTCTGAAAGAAAGAATATACACAGTGTTGGTAAATTTTAGGGGTATTTCTTTGAATTTAATCATGGTAAAAAAACACATTTCATCAGAGAAGTTAATTCAAACAGGTGGAATTTTGCTTGACAATTAACTCATGCACACAAACCCCAACTTAACCACATGTTCTGGAATTCCCACAAAACTCATGAATTTCCTGCAGCTGTAACTTGTAGCCCTTTAAGAACATTAACCCATAAAATGTCATCTGTCTGGGAGAGCCTGTGAAGGCCTGGAACACAGCTGCTTCGTCCAGGTGTGAAAGTGTAGTTGAGAAACTTGCTTCAACCACGTGGCCTTGAGTTCAGCCCCACTGCATGGCATCTTGGGCAAATGTCTTCTACAAAAGCCCTGGGCCAACCAAAGCCTTGCAAGTAGATCTGGTAGATGGAAACTGAAAGAAGCCCATCATATTTATATATGTATGTGTATATATGTCTATCTGTGTATTTCTATGTGTTGTGTTTGTCTTCCACCACTGCTTGACAACCGGTGTTGGTTCGTTTACATCCCCATGATTTAGCAGTTAAGTAAAAGAGAGTAGATACCAGACTTTAAAAAATAAGCCACGGCATCAATATGTCCAACTAAACCCTTCAAGATGGTGCCACAGCATGGCCATAGTCCAATGACTGAGACAAGTAAAAGATAAAAGAAGTTAAGGTTACTTCCTTGCACCCACCTAAATAAGGGCCTTTTCCATATGTATTAGTGGCCCCTAAGAACATTACTAACCTTCACTGAGAATAAAGTACCCTGTTTGTATCCAATCTGTAACCATTCAAGTATAAATGTATATAAAGCCGAAGTTTGAATAGATTGAAATGTAATGGAGCACACTTAAAAAAGGACTGAGATTGATTTGCTCAATTAAAGCAGGGGTCCTCAACCATTTTTTTAATCAATGAACCCCTTTGATTACTATTTTATACAGGTGAATACCCATAGCCATTTGATGTTTAAAAACTAGTTTTATACCAATGCATACATCTAAAGCAGGGGCTCTCAACCATTTTTTACCTATAGACCCCTATTTTATTCTGGTAGACCCCCATACCCATTCGGTGGTTAAAAAATAGTTTTATAGAAACTTCTTTCAAAATTCCTATTTTGTTTTTCATCCATTAATTTGTGTCGGTTGAACTATGGAAAACGTTAGAGACAGAAACCTCGTTGTTTCTTGCAATACAAACCAATACAGACATCTAAGCCAAAATTTTTTCAGGGCCCCTTAAACTTCTATTGTGGATCCCCAACTTATTATTTTGTTACATGGACCCTCAAAAATTTATGGGCCTTCAGGGGTCATATGGACCTTTGTTGAGAACCACTGGACTGAACCCTTCAAGGCAGTGGCCCCAGCATGGCTGCAGACCAGTGACTGAAACAAGTAAAAAAAAAAGGCCCCAAAAAGAAATTGGAAAATGAAAGATACCAAGAGGTACCTACTTGATAACGGTTGGAACACATTCGATGGTTGGAATTTTTGAAGTGAACGCTGATGCTACTGATGCTTCAGTTTCTGATAATGAAATTCCTGCATGGGCAATTTTGAGAGCACCACAATCATTGGCGCCATCACCGCACATGCCTACATGGTAACTGAAAGGGAAGAAAGCAATAATAATGAAATACATGTCTTTTACAAAAATACAAAGAAGAATACGGGAATTGGCAAGGAAGCAAATCCAAAAATATTTAGAAAGACTTCAAAAGGAATAACAACAATGATAATAATAATAATAATAATAGTCCTTTCCAATATAGGCCCAAAGCCTGAAATTTGGGGGAGGGGACTAGTCGATTACATCGACCCCAGTGTTTCACTGGTACTTAATTTATTGACCCTGAAAGGTTGAAAGACAAAGATGATTTCAGTGGAATTTGAACTCAGAATGTAAAGACAGACAAAATGCCACTAAGCATTCTGCCCGGCATGCTGGTGATTCTGCTAGCTTGCCACATTAATAATAATAATGATAATAATAATAATATGGGCTACAGCAAATATTCTGCTCAATACCAGAATGTCAGTTATTTGACCATAACCAGTTGAGCTTGTCCCTTGGTGGCTGACAATATGTGCATCTCTGATCATGAGCAGTGGTAGGTCGCATCATAGCCAAGTGTGGAGAGGAGGAATTCTTTGGGGTATAAATAATTCACCTCTCGAAACATTCAACATCCTTAAACAACCCTTATTCAGTGACCTTTTGAGCAGGACAGGCTACTTGACTCAAAGAAAATTCTAACTGGGTTCCACCTGCAAGGTTATGTGCTGTTTATCGTGATATGAGATCATCATGCTGCGTACACATGGTTGTGATGCTTGGTGTACCCTAATCAGGCGGGTAGTCATGATGGGTAGATTGCGCTTTGTATATTTGTACCCCAGTGTCACTTTGATGGCATGTGCTGCTCTCTCACTCAATAATAATAATAATAATAACTATCTCTACTATAGGCACAAGGCCAGCAAGTTCAGGGTAGGGTGGAACTCCAGTGTTCAACTGGTACTCATTTTATTGACTCCCCCAGGGGGTGAATTTAACTGAATTGTTATTGTTTCTTATAGTACACTGTACACTTTTTGTTCTCCATATCTGCCACTCACTGCTGAAGCTTACCAACTTTCTACATTCAGATCCTCGGATCGCATTTATATACATGAGCTTCTGTCAGTTTCCGTCTTCTAAATTCATTTACTTTAGTCTTTAGCCTGCCAAGACACTTGCCCACAGTGTCATGCACTGAGATTGAACCCAAAACAATGTGGTTGGGAAGTGAATTTTTTTTAACCACACAGCTATGCTCATGCTTATCATTGTTCCTGAAGGAAAAGGTGAAATGGTCAGGACAAAATGTCTTTGAGCATTGGTTTGCTAGTTTCGAATTTACCTGAGGCCAAACAACAGAAACTGAAAGTAAACATCACCACCACCACCACCAACAACAAATATAAAATATACTAATATGACCCTATTGAGGGGGGATGAAGTGGAGATGGGGTTCATCAATGTCCACTAACCCTAATGATTGCAGTACTTCAACCAGTTGGGCTTTCTGTTTCGGAGCCATTCTTGCAAACACTTTACCACGAACCACCAACTGCAAAAAAAAAAAAAAGAAATATAAATATGAATCCACACAAAGACAAATATATGAGCAGCAAAACATGCAAAGGTAATTCTTATGATGTGTTAATTAATGAATACAGCAAAAATATCTTCAAACTGAAGGTTTATAGTTTTAGAAATGTTATGGCAATCAGAATCACAATTTCATTGGTTGCGAAGACCTGTTGGCACAAGTGAAATCGAAATTGAACCAAATTCGATGACTGGCACCTGTGCCAGTGGAGCGCTAACAGCTTCTTCCGAGCAGGATCACAACCAGAGCAGCTGTCTTGCTTCCGTGCCGGTGGCACGTAAAAAGCACCATTTGAGTGTGATCGTTACCAACGTCACCTTACTGGCACTTGTGCCAGTGGCACGTGAACAAAACATTTGAGCGAGGTCGTTGCCAGTACCACCTGACTGGCCCTCGTACCAGTGGCACATAAAAAGCACCCACTACACTCACGGACTGGTTGGTGTTAGGAAGGGCATCCAGCTGTAGAAACTCTGCCAGATCAGACTGGAGCCTGGTGCAGCCATCTGGTTCGCCAGTCCTCAGTCAAATCGTCCAATCCATGGAAAGCAGACGCTAAATGATGATGATGATGTCTCTCAGTATACTCTCAACAAATTGCTTATCGATGACTCTTGTACTGAGAGAGCTGAAGTTTATAAACTGAGCTGTAAAGATGCACAAGAAGGAAACTCAGAGAAATAACTCCTGACTTTAATATTTCTTTGGTGAAACAATAAATAACCTAATTATTAGTGACAGAAGCTGTGTTAATATCGAAAAAAGGTAATATTTATCCCTATTTGAACGTGGGAGTTGTGCTATAACAGAATTATTGCAATAATTACCAGGACAGAAACTCTCATAGAAGCACTCTTCATTACATCACTAACAGGGAGATGAATCACTTGCCACAGCTGAGACTACGAGATCACATGATTTCGGCCTTCCCTGGCCTCGTCAGTGGTAGATGCTCAGATGCTGGAGATAGCAACAATATCTCTGCAAGTGATATACATAGAAGCTCAGTGCATTGGTGTCATGAATAGCCAGTATCAATACCAAAATTGGATTTTGGGTTAGAACACACAATACTGTGATAGTCACCATAAGAGGAACTCTCACATTGGCTTTTAGTGCTTTTTAAGCCCTCTCATTCACATTACTAGCAGGGAGATAAACCACCCACCAACAATACCACTGAGATGTGATTTCAGCCTTGCCCAGCCTTGTCAATGGTAGATGCTCAGATGCAATATCTCTGCTAGTGATATACACAGAATTTTGGTGCCTAACCAGACATTTGTGTTACAAATAGCCATCGGACTTAAGAAAACATAATTGTAAGGGACAGAAGCAGCATTATTACCAAAAAGTAATATTTATCTCTACTTAAAAGTGGGTTCACCTTCATCATTGAAAACTTTACGTATTTACTATTTTCTGATGTACCACGAAAAGGTCCAGTCCTTGTTCTGATGTGGTGTGGTAGCTTGCGTACCACAGTGACCTCAAGAGCTTTGCCGGTGGAGCGCAAGCTTCTTTAGGGTCTCCTATGCAAGACAGGTCAAAGGATAGAGACCAGCTTAATATAGACTACCTCTTCTGAGAGGAAAAAGTGGGTTTGTGAGGGCCAATACACCTACATAGGAAAAGGCTAAGCTACAGAAACCTTGATGATAATCCAAATCCAACAAGCATCCAGTCCATGCGGTCAAGTGGTCAGCATCAGGAAGAGCATCCAGCCATAAAAATCATGCCAAAGCAGAAGCTGAACTTCAATGCAGTCCTTGGACACATTGAATCCTGTTAAACCGTCCAACCCATGTCAGCATAGAGCATGGATGTTAAATGATGATGATGATGACATTTTAATGGGTAAGAATATATTTAGATAAATATATTTTAACGTGTAAGATATATTTTGATGAGAGAATATATTTAACTAGAAATATCTTAATGGGCCAGAATATATTTTAAAAATATATTTTAATAGGTAGGAATCTGCTATTTAAAGCAGGTATACTATTGAAAGCCTGAAAAATGTAGAATTTGTCTTCAGATCCATAATGTTAAAAAAAAAAACAGAAATATATCAGTAATAGAGGAAACTCATCCAGCAGTACTAAATATGCATTTCTGCTTCTTTGAACATCATCAAGAGAAAATATCCATCTAGTGATTACATGCTAAAACAAATTTAGTCTATAGGCTTGCTTGTTAATTGTGAAGTCAGTGGTTTTTCAAACACTGTTTTTTTTAATGATACTAAATTTGTCTTAGCATATAGTTCCCAATGGATATTTGCTACTGATGATGCTCAAAGAAGTAGAAATACATATTTAGCAATGGTATAACTGCTGCTGGACAATTTATGTCAGTTACTGATACAGCTCTACACATCTATAAGAGATACATTCTCAAAATGAATACTGCAGTTTTCAGGCTTTTGACAAAACATCTGCTTTAAGTATGAGACACAGATTGCTATTTTGAACTAATGTTGCTTCTGTCACTAACAATAAGTTACAAGAAATATATTTGAAATGGTAAGAATTTGTCTAAAGAAAGGTGTTAATATATCTAGTGATGTATATATTTCTGATGTGTCTTACTTTGGACAGAACATCAGGAAAATAATCCCTGATTAAACTCCACGAATCACCAGTCACAGCAAAATGGAAACGTTGACTGTCCTCATCTATATGAATCGAGGTGGTGGTGCTGCCAACCTAAAATCAAAAAGAGAAGGGATGTCATTGAAACAGAAACATTGGTAATGATAGTTATAACCAATATATATATTATACTTTAATGAAAAAAGTTTTGACAGTGACTTCCCAGTTTCAACCTGGTAAGCCATCAAAGGACTCTCGTACATTCAAGTTCATCTTGGTTTTATAATCAAATGACATTTCAAATAATGCACTAATAGTGAGAAATTTGCTGTGCAACAAACCTTCACACTTACCAACATACTTTTGTGAACATTAAAGCACAAGATTCCTCTGCTAACAACACCATAGCTTAAAGTTGATACATCTAACCATAGAGTTATACATGCTTCACTTAAAACCTCCATTTTCCAAAGACAAACAGGTTACATCTCTACATAACACCAACAACAAGTAAAGAAGTCTGCTGGCTGAACCCTTAAAGACCCCATGACCTAAAAGCTGACACACCTAAATAACCACACCTAATTACAAAAGTTTAAATGCTGAGCTGAACTCTCAACTATAACCTCCACATCCCCATCAAAAAAGCTAAATAAGATCAACAACAACTACACCTGACATATCTGCTTTACAACTAACCTTTATATCTTTCTACATTCTTTTGTGAAACCCAACAAACAACCCTAAAATCTGAAGATGACACACATAAAATAGACACACCTGATTACAAAATTGAGTGAATATATGACAGGCTTCTCTCAGTTTCCATCTATCAAATCCATTCACAAGGCTTTGGTTGGTTGAAGCCATAGTAGAAGATACTTTCCCAAAGTTCCACACAATGGGACTGAACCTGAAACCATGTGATTGGGATACAAACTTCTTGACCAGAGTTCCACACCTGTGCCTTAGAAGAAACTTGCCCAGGGTTCCACACAGTGGGACTGAACCCAAAACCATATGGTTGGGAAGCTAACTTCTTAATCATACAGCCACATCTGGTTCTAAGCAGTTAATGATTATTAATTCTTTACTCAGCCATTTCTTGAACATACCAATTTCTCTAGATTGAAATGAAGGGCCTTTAACATGAAACATTGGTGAGAGGGATCTTCCTACTCTACCAATTCCTCATGGAAACCAAACTTATTGATGTTACTCAAGACGCTTTACTTTGAACTAAATGCAGACATTAGACTGTCATCCATTTGTTCAGATTCCAGATTTTGCCTTAATTTTAAAAAAACTAAATGATACGGTAAACACTTACAGTAGCTGTCACCTCTTCGACTTTCCGGTCTTTTTCTTCTGTGTAAACAAATTCCAAGGTGGGAGTGTTGTCTGCTGTCTTGAAAGCTTGAACTAGGATTATTTGATCATTGCAATCAACCATCTTACATTTTCGAGCTACACACAAAGAGGTTAACATGTTGTCACCTGAAAAACAATTAGAGAAAAAAATTAATTAATAATTAAATATCACCACCATCATTTAACATCCACCTTCCATGCTGGCATGGGTTGGACAATAGTGTGAGTTAAAAAATGAAGAAGGATTTCAGAGCAGAATTACTCATTGGCAGCTGAGTGGACAAGAGCAACATGAAATGGAGTATTTTACTCAAGAACACAACATGCAACTCAGTCTGGGAATTGAACTCACAATCTAGCAATCGTGAGTGCAACACTTTAACCACTAAGCCACACACCTTCACAATATAAATAATACGAAATAGAAATATTACAACAAAATATAGAACCATGAAGCTATAATGGAATACCTCACCTGTAACCATTACAGTTTTGACGTCGGCACTGTTGAGGACTTCAATAGTTGGTGCTGTTTCATCTTTAAGGCGGTTTTCGAAGACTATCAAGCCGACAAACTGTAAGTCTTTCTCTACTTGTTCCCTTTAAACAGTTAAAACAAACTCTTTTACAATGAAATATAGTGATAACAGTGTGGACAACAAGCCTTATTTTATTACCAAGTTCTTTAAAGACAGAACCACTACTCTCTCACAGACAATATCACTCAACTTATACATCTATATGTATGTGTGTGTGTCTACTATATATATACACACAAACATGATATGTACAAATGAAATATATGTGTGTGTGTGTGTGTGTGTATATATATATATATATATATATATATATATCAACATCATCATCATTTTAACGTCCGTTTTCCGTGCTAGCACGGGTTATATATGAAGTGCATTCAAAAAATATTTGACTTGATTTTTTTCCCCTCCAAAACTAATACCACATGAGCAAAATCCTTTAGCTGGGAGGAGACATCACCCTGCCTGTGTATATGTGTGTGAAAATTCTCATACTGGAAGGTTGCATCAGTTCCTGGCTGATACTCCTGGAGTACAGATGTGTAGTGCGTACTCATCAAATTTTCCTTTTTATGCAAGATGATCAAACGCTTTAAACAGAACCCATCAACCCAGGTCTTCAGAAAGCCTGGGTCGTCGTTTTCACAGTCCAGCAATTTAACCTGCAGAGTTACTTCTGCTGGTCCTCCACTACCTTGGGGAAGAATTTCAGACATTCTCTGAATGCAAAAATCCTCCATGGAATGCCCTCATCCTCTGTTTATTCTCACTTCGTGAGCAATATCCTGGATTCTTACGCAATGGTCTTCCATGATTCTTCACCAAATCTTCTAAATTGGTTCCTCATTTCAGCTTGTGGATGTGAGTGTGTATGTGTGTGTGGCTGAGTGTATGTGTGAGTTTGTTTATGTGTATGAGTGTGCATGTATGTGTGAGAGCTTGGTCAGCCCTAGGGCTATAATCAAAGACACTTAACTTTTATCTTTTACTTATTTCAGTCAGTAGACTGTGGCCATGCTGGAGCAATCTCTCCCAGATAATTTATCAAATTAATACAATTAATTAATTGATATGATTAATTAACAAATTAATATATTGAGTAAGCAATTACTGTATAAACAGGAAAATATGAATACTTACCGTGTAACCCTTTGAACTCTCATGTAATTTAATTTAATAGGTTTATAGGCAAATGCAAGGACCCTGTAGCCAAATTTGGTGAACTTAATAAGCACTTCTTGGAAGTTATAAGGAACTGAAAATATTTAAAGCATATTTTAAAAAAACAAACCAAGAACATAAAAACATGATCATCATTGTTTTATTGTCTACTTTTCCATGCTTGCATGGGTTGGACAGAATTTGTTATTGAAACAGATTTTCTATGGCTGGATGCCCTTCCTGTTGCCAACCTTACCTGTTTCCAAGTAAAGTAATATTCCTCATGATAAATTGGAAATGAAGGGCTCTGCTGGCATGATGGTAGCATTTGTTTACAACTAACAACCAAAGACAAAGCAAGAAGACAGCAACACACATACATGCACTCACACAAGCATACACACACACATATACACAACAGGATTCTGTCAGCTTCCGTCAACCAAATTCACACACAAAGTTCTGGTTGACCAGCGAGAATGATGCATTTCACCAATTTTAGGCATTTTCAATGAAGCATACCCACAGCCAGCCACATGCTCCAACAAGAATTTGTAACCTCTGATACAGGAAACAATGAATAAAGCATTCACTGATGTTGCAAAAAGCTGCCCAGCTGAATAAAAATCAGGTGTACACAATTAAGGCAATGTTACTCTTTCTCTTTTACTTGTTTCAGTCATTTGACTGTGGTCATGCTGGAGCACCGCCTTTAGTCGACCAAATCGACCCCAGGACTTATTCTTTGTAAGCCCAGTACTTATTCTATCGGTCTCTTTTTCCGAACCGCTAAGTTACGGGGACGTAAACACACCCACCAGCATCGGTTGTCAAGCGATGTTGGGGGACATAAACACAGACAAATAAACATATACACACACATATATATACATATATATGACAGGCTTCTTTCAGTTTCCGTATACCAAATCCACTCATAAGGCTTTGGTCAGCCCTAGAAGACACTTGCCCAAGGTGCCATGCAGTGGGACTGAACTCGGAACCATGTGGTTTGTTAGCAAGCTACTTACCACGCAGCCACTCCTGCGTCTATGTTAAATAAAAAATAGCCATCTATATATCATATATAATGTAGATACACTCTTGATAGGCCAGTTACTGAAATAACGTCTTATGGACAAAGCGAGTAATTTATATAATCATCATCATCATCGTTTAGCGTCCGCTTTCCATGCTAGCATGGGTTGGACGGGTCAACTGGGGTCTGTGAAGCTGGAAGGCTTCGTCAGGCCCAGTCAGATCTGGCAGTGTTTCTACAGCTGGATGCCCTTCCTAACGCCAACCACTCCGCGAGTGTAGTGGGTGTTTTTTACGTGCCACCTGCACAGGTGCCAGACAGAGCTGGCGAACGGCCACGAACGGATGGTGCTTTTACGTGTCACCGGCACGGGGTCAGGCGATGCTGGCAACGGACACGAACGGATGGTGCTTTTACGTGCCACCGACACGGGGCCAGACAGAGCTGGCAACCGGCCACGAACGAGATAATATATCTTAAAATATTTCGAGGCAAAGTCAAAAGTGTTCTTACTTGTTTCAGGCTGGCAAAGGGATGCCACCATCTCTGGAGAACCTTTAGTATAAATTTCAAAATTCTTTGCAGTAATTTTACGAGCTATCACAGACATGCGTTGCAGTCGAGATGAGAAAGGGAACTGGCGTATGATACCAATTTCTTGATCAGAAATCTGTAAAAGAGATGGAACCAAAATATAAGAAGCAAATAATGAATTAAAAATTAAATTAACTGAGCACTTAAACTCATGGTATTTTAATTATGAGAAACTCTCATTGCTGACGCTGTTTAACCCAAGGCCAGATATGACCCACTAGACCTACAATCAAAAGTATTCCATCAGTGATCTTTACATAATTGTTTTCAGACATTACCAATGTCACCTTCGTTACCAACATTGCTTCGTTACCAACGTCGCCTCACCGGCACCTGTGCCAGTGGCATGTGTAAAAAGATTTGAGCGAGGCCATTGCCAGTACTGCCTGACTGGCCCCCGTACCGTGGCACATAAAAGGGCACCATTTGAGTGTGATTGTTACCAACGTCGCCTTACTGGCACCTGTGCCGGTGGCATGTGTAAAAAAAAAAAGATATAGCGTATCTAAATATGGTGAAGGCATGTGGCTTAATGGTTACGGTATACAGCACGTGGTTGTAATGTCATGAGTTCAATTCCAGGTGGCACATTGAGTCCTTGAGCAAGACACTTAATTTCATATTACTCCAGTCAGCTCATCTGGCAAAAGTGAGTTGTACATGTATTTCAAAGGGCCAGTTTATTTCTTTACTGCCCACAAAGGGCTACATACAGAGGGGACAAACAAGGACAGACAAAGGGATTAAGTCGATTATATCGACCCCAGTGTGTAACTGGTACTTATTTAATCAACCCTGAAAGGATGAAAGGCAAAGTCAACCTCGGTGGAATTTGAACTCAGAACATAGCGGCAGACAAAATACCGCTAAACATTTCACCCGGCGTGCTAACGTTTCTGCCAGCTCGCCGCCTTGCAAAGGGCCAGCCTTGGCACACTGAATCTCCCTGAGAACTACATTAAGGGTCTGTGTGTCTGTGGAGTGCTCAGTTACTTGCACATTGATTCTATGAACAGATCTTTCAGTAGATCAGATCAGCTGGAACCAGCCTTTGTCATCATCTTATGTTCCCTGTTGACAATGGGCAGCCGACAATTGGTGGACGAGGGCTTTCTCTCTGTCAACTTGTCCTGTTTTCTCTTTTTTTTCTCATTGTTTACATATTCTACTCATTTGTTTATGCATTTCATGTTATTTGCACCGTTGGTGACGCCCTCTACCCATATATGCATGTGTGTATACTCTCTCTCTCTCTCTTTTTTTTTTACTCTTTTACTTGTTTCAGTCATTTGACTATGGCCATGCTGGAGCACCGCCTTTAATCGAGCAACTTGACCCCGGGACTTATTCTTTGTAAGCCCAGTACTTATTCTATCGGTCTCTTTTGCCGAACCGCTAAGTGACAGGGACATAAACACACCAGCATCGGTTGTCAAGCAATGCTAGGGGGACAAACACAGACACACAAACACACACACACACACACATACATATATACCCTCCTTCTTCCCTTTTTTCCTGAGCGCCTAATAATACTTTAATTGTTCCACCTTTTGCGTTGTTGTCTTTTTTGTTTTTCTTGTTTGGATTAACTTTATATATACGACAGGCTTCTTTCAGTTTCCGTCAACCAAATCCACTCACAAGGCATTGGTCAGCCCGGGGCTATAGCAGAAGACACTTACCCAAGATGCCACGCAGTGGGACTGAACCCCGAACCATGTGGTTGGTTAGCAAGCTACTTACCACACAGCCACTCCTGCGCCTATATATATATATATAATGTATATATATAGATACATTACAAATTTATACTTGTAATGTTCCTTCATCCTTTGTTCTTGTGGCAAAATTGTTAGCACATCGGACAGAAGGTTTAGTGGTATTTTTCCAACTCTTTACATTCTGATGTAATTCCCCAAAGTCAGTTTTGCCCTTCACCCTTTCAGAGCTGATAAAATAAGCACCTGTCATGTAATGGGGTCAATGTAACTGACTACAAACCCTGACCCTTAACATTGCTAGCTTTGTGCTTAAACTTGGAAGCCGTTATTATTAATACTGATGCATCACTGAAGACACTCTGTGAGTGCACGTGTGTGCGATGCATGTGTACATGTGTCACCACACACATGTACGCATGTGTGCATGTCTGTATGGATGATGTGTGCTCCTATGTGTGTGAGTGTGAGTGTTAACTTGAGTATTGATTTTTCTCTATTTATCCCTTTACTTTTTGAAATTTCTTTTTTACTTTCTGTTATTTGTCTCAGAAAAGAAAAACAGAGAGGAATCAACCGTCCTCTGTGCTTTTGTGTAGCTGCTGTCATAGACACACAACCCCCACACACACACACACACACACCATATCATATACTCAAGAAGCCTTATTGTATGAAATGTAGGGCTTAAATTAATGCTGACATTTGAAAAGTAAATATCTGTGTTTCTTTCTTTTCCTCCGTGAGACTTGGATTAATCTATAAAAATTGATTCACACCAGCTGTTTCAGTTGTGGGTCGTTTCTTTTGTCGACTGCACAAATGTCTTCCACTCAACAACCAAACCAAACAATGTTGTTACTAGAAGATAACTAGGTTAAAATTTGTAGGGTCTTCTGTTTTTTGTTTTTTTAGGATATAATGTAAGTGTGTACAGTGCATATAAATAAATAAATGCAGCTATATGTAAGGAATGTGAGGGCCAGAAGAACACATCTCATTCATACACTTTATCCAAATATTTACATTCTATATATATATATATATATATATATATATATATATATATACATATATGTATATAGTGAAGGAGCATTGCTCAGTGGTTAGAGCGTCGAGCTTATGATCGTGAGGTTGTGAGCTTGAATCCTGGACCAGGCTGCGTGCAATCACATGGTCTATGTTGTGACCAATGGGGGTCTCAGATACATATATATATGTACATACATATCTATATATATATATTAAAAATATAAAATGAGAAACCAAAACATTTGGGCATCACTCAAAAAAAACATAGAGAATATAAACAGATAGAGTCTCTTTACAGCTGTTTCTAGAATAGGCAAGCATGTGGATCATGATATTGAGTAAGGATTCCATAAGCTAAGTGTTCCATCACTGCAGAGGGAAAAGTCATCACACACCCCTTCAGGTAGGTGGCGGCCCTGCTCGATCTGTAGAAAAAGTGTAAGTAGAAACTCCATAAGATGTACCCAGTGTAAGCTATGGACACATAAGAGGTGCAGCAACATCAAAGGAAGATTAACTGGGAAGATAGCTTTCATGTGCAGCTGATGCACAGGGGCAATAAACACCACAGATGCTCAGAAAACAGATTCCATCACATGACAAGGGGAGAAACTAGAAGTAGTTGATAGTTTCCACTACCTAGACGACCAAGTCTGTAGTGGAGGTGGATGCTCAGAGACTGTTGCCATTAGAATAAGAATAGCCTGGGCAAAGTTCAGAAAGTTTCTACCCCTATTGGTGACAAAGGGCCTCTCCCTTAGAGTGAAAGGTAGATTGTACGATGCATGTGTGCAAACTGCCATGCTTCACGGCAGTAAAACATGGGCCGTGACTGCTGAAGACATGCACAGGCTCAAAAGAAATGAAGCTAGCATGATCTGCTAGATGCTTAATGTCATTGTACACACATGACAGAGTGTAAGCGCCCTGAGAGAAATGTTGGACATAAGAAGCATGGGATGTGGTGTGCAAGAGAGATGTTTGCTTTGGTATGGTCATGTACTGCAGATGGCTGAGGAGAGCTGTATGAAGATGTGCCACTCCCTAACAGTGGAAGGAATCCGGGGTAGAGGGAGACCCAAGAAGACATGGAGTGAGGTGGTGAGGCATGACCTTCAAACGTTGGGCCTCACAGGGGCAATGATAAAAGACCAAGACCTCTGGAGATATGCTGTGACTGAGAAGACCTGGCAAATAAAGTGAGTTCACAGCTGTAACCTACACCAGTGTTGCATAATCAGCCCACTCAAAAGTACCTTGGATCGTAGGGCGACATGCCGTGGTTGAGGAGACCTAGTGAGTCAAGTACATCAACATCAACTTCAGTATCAAAATCAAATCAAATTACTATCATATGGAAACTGTAATCGTGACCTCTGTGCCGGAGGCACGTAAAAAGCACCATCCGAACATGGCTGATGCCAGTGCCACCTTGACTGGGTTCCGTGCCGGTGGCACATAAAAAGCAAATACAATACTGGAAACAACACCGAGCAACTACAGGTCGTGCACCAGCCATGAGCCCAGCCCTGAGCTGAAACCAGAAGAGAAGATAAATGATTTATATATATATATATATCATCGTTTAACGTCCATTTTCCATGCTAGCATGGGTTGGATGGTTCAACTGGAGCCTGGGAAGCCAGGAGGCTGTACCAGGCCCCCATCTGATCTGGCAGTGTTTCTACAGCTGGATGCCCTTCCTAACACCAACCACTCCAAGAGTGTAGTGGGTGCTTTTTACGTGCCACCAACACAGGTGACAGAGGAGCTGGCATTGGCCACGATGATGATGATGATGATGATGATGGGTTGAGTCAAAAGTTTTGCCTTATTTTGGTAGCCTATTTGTTTTTATTTGTCAATTTGCAACAAAAGCAGACTGGCACTCAAAGTGGAGGCCATTGTGTGGCACCGTCTGAAGCCACCCTTCTGCCAGTTCTTTGATCCAACGCAGACCACCAGTCCTTCTCCTTCAATGTGAAGAACTCCTTCACAGAAGCTTCTAACTCCTCTTGACTGACGAAGCCTCGCAAACACGTTAGGGGAGGGGGGGGGGCAGCAGCATCAATATCCCTGATAAGTGAGCAGTACTGTAAGGTGGTTCTTTTGAGCCATTGGAACCTACCTCTGAAGAATCTTTGTTGATTCCATTTAGAGGCGATGATCTTGGTGCAACAATGGTTGGTGCCATCATATCAAAACGGGTCTCTTCTTCTCCAGGTTCTTTCAATTCCTAAAAATACAAGGAAACAAAATAAATGTTATTTTTATTATTATTATTACATTATTTATAGACAATTTATAGAAATGGTAAAACACAAAAATAAAAAGTTTTATATCCCATATTCTGAGTTGAAATCCTATCAGGGTTGACTTGTTTTTCATTTTGTCATGGTTTAAAGATCAGTCATCAGTCACCAGTCACCAGACTGCAGCCACGCTGGGGTCCTGCTTTGGAGAATTTTTAGTTGCATGAATAAACCCCTATACTTATTTCTTTTCAAGTCTGATACACATTCTATTGATCTCTTTTGCTGAACCGCTAAGTTACAGGGATGTAAACATACCAAACCCCAGTCGTCCTCAAGTGGTCGGGGACATGCACACACACACACATATACTCTTTTATTGGTTTCAGTCATTTTGACTGTGGCCATGCTGGAGCACCACCTTTAATCGACCCCATGACTTATTCTTTGTAAGCCTAGTACTTATTCTATCAATCTCTTTTGTCGAATCGCTAAGTTACAGGAACATAAACACACCAGCATCAGTTTTCAAGAGATGTTGGGGGGACAAACACTGACACACAAACATACACACACACATATATATATACGACGAGCTTCTTTCAGTTTCTGTCTACCAAATCCACTCACAAGGCTTTGGTCGGCCCGAGGCTATTGTAGAAGACACTTGCCCAAGGTGTCACGCAGTGGGACTGAACCTGGAACCATATGGTTGGTAAGCAAGCTACTTACCACACAGCCACACAATGGGCTTTGGGCTTTTCTCAGTTTCCCTCAACCAAATCCACTCACAAAGTTTTGTTCGACCCGAGGCTATAGCAGAAGACACTTACCCAAGGTGCCACACAGTAGGACTGAACTCAGAACCATGTGGTTGGGAAACGAGCTTCTTACTACACAGCCACAAATAATAATATATTGAGAGTGATTAGACTGATTCTACTTGACCACTGACCATGCTCCCTTCCTTGTTTGCCGTTCACTTCATCACCCACATCCCTATATTTCCCTCCCTCTCCTGTTGCTCACATCACACCCTTGCAAACTTACCTGACCCTCTGCCCCCTCACCTGTTCCTCCATCCTCATGCCCCTCACATTCACCCTCTTGTACATTAAGGGTGCATCCTATGACCTCCTCATCACCACCACCACTTTCTCTCCTTTTCCAACTGAGAGTCATGTATCTGCCCCACCCTACAGCAAGACACTTGTCCCTAACACCAGGCATAAGCCAACACCCTCTACATTACAGCCGACACAATCGAGGGATCCTGGTCTTGCAAGCCACTTAGTGACCTCACTAAAGCCAGGGTAGGGGGGTGTGTGTGTGTGTGTGTGTCTTCAGTCATATTTGTATCTGTGTGTATATGTGTGTGTGTGTCTGCCAGCGTGCACCAGTGTATGGTCGAGTGTGGTTGTTTGTGTGGTTTAGTTGGCTCAGTGAGTGAGGCTTTGCTTACGTGTTCCTACATAAGCGTGCATCTATGCATGTGCCTCTGTGTTTGCATGGATGTGTGCGGTTGTGAGTTCTTGCATTTGTATGTGTGCTTATGCATGCATGTATGCATAAACACACACATACACACACACACACATGTACACACACATTCATGAGAGAACACATACACACATACACTTACCTATTCAAAAAACCCACCACACCACATGCACATGTAGATGTGCACACACATACCCACATACTGGAATGCACACACACAAGCAAACACTCACACATATATGAACATATACACTCACTCAGAACCAACTAAATCACATAAACATGCACAAATGTACAGATGCTCACACACACACACACACACACACACACACACCAACCATGTTCTGCTCTCCCCTCTCCCACACACTTTTGGAACTACACCCATAAATCTTTGCAGGATGACAAACAAATCCCAGCAGATCTGAAACCAAACTGACCTTCAACAAAAGTCCCGTTGCCTCAGTAAACTTGACATATCTCAACAAGAAATAACTTCAAACATTACATTCTTCAACAAAAGACAGATTGGTGTATAAGGTTGTTTTCTGCAGTCAGGAATAATGAAATTTTGAGTGGATGAATGTGATTTCCACAGTAAAAGGATCAAAATAAAGTTATACTATAGTAATTAAATAGCACCATATGAAATAGCATTTGTATTTCTTTAAATTATGAATTTCCATTTGAGGCACAGAGTGACAGGATGGACTTGTTTCAGTCCAGTACATTACAAGGTCTTGTTTCACTGTCCCAAAGCTGTGAAAGGCAAACATTAACCCCAGTGGGATTTGAACTTGTAACAATGAAGAATGAAACAAAATACTGAGAAACATTTATTCAGGTGTTTCACACTTTCAACCAATTCTACTTCACACACCCTGCCACCCCATCAGAAACACCTGGATGGCAATGCCAACCATCGACGGGTGTTGACGCTATATAAAAAAACACCTGTGCCAGTGTGACGTAAGAGGCACCCATGTTGGCACCATGTATAAAAGCACACTACATAAGGAGCACCTGTGCCACTGGCACGTAAAAAGCACCGGTGCTGGTGCCACATGAAAAGCACCGGTGCTGGTGCCACATGAAAAGCACCGGTGCTGGTGCCACATGAAAAGCACCGGTGCTGGTGCCACATGAAAAGCACCAATGCTAACACCGCGTAAAAGCTTCCAGAACACTCTGTAAAGTGACTGGTGTTAGGAAGAGCATCCAGCTGTAGAAATCATGTCAAAACAGAGTCTGGTGCGCCCCCCCCCCCCAGCCAGCTAGTTCCGGTCAAACACCCAACCCATGCCAGCAGGGAAAACGGATGTTAAATGATGGTGATGAATAGAGTACCTTGACTTTTGCTAATGCCAAGCTCACTCTTTGGTTCATCGTTAATGTCATTCGATGACTGGCATCTGTGCCAGTGGATCCCTAATAGCACCATCCGAGTTTGATCGTTGCCAGAGCAGCTAACTGGCTTCCATGCACCATTCAAGCGTAAAAAGCACCATTCAAGCGTGATCATTACCAGCATTGCCTCACTGGCAGGTGAAAAGACATTCGAGCGAGGTCGTTGCCAGTGCCACTGGACTGGCTCCTATGCAGGTGGTACGTAAAAAACACCATTTGAGCGTGGCCGTTGCCAGTACTGCCAGACTGGCCCTCATGTCGGTGGCACATAAAAGCACCCACTACACTCTTGGAGTGGTTGGCATTAGGAAGGGCATCTGCCAGATCAGATTGGAGCCTGGTGCAACCATCTGGTTCACCAGTCCTCAGTCAAATCGTCCAACATATGCCAGCATGGAAAGCAGACATTAAACAGCGATGATGATAATGATGATGATATATTGAGAAACAACTCTTCATTAGTTAGCATATATTATTTAGTTAACATAGAGAAGTTAATTTGGTGCAGTTATAAAGGAAGAGCTTCAGTGAAACGGTTACTGGAGAAGAACACACAATGTATAACAATTAGAAAACAAAACTCACCCAGTTTGATGCTTCAAACATGATTAAATCAATAGGGTCCCCCGACAGCTCATTGTTAATGACCATCAAGGAATGGCAGGTTGCCATACAATGCAGCATTAACCCTTTGGGAAGAGACTCTTCCAAAAAGTCTTCAGGACTAAAGCTGGAGAAATAATAAAAGACACAAATTACATTGGTAAATAAGTGAATGTTGAATTTTTGTATATGTCAACGTTTGATAGAAAATATATTGAAGAGGGTGGGGAGGGAGGGACGGACAGACAGCGTGGGAGGGAAACAGAGAAACGATGATGGACACACAGACAATGGACAGTTACAGCAAGTCAAGTGATTAAAAGGCTGATATTCTGTCTATATAACTGAAGTTTTATATCCTACCAACCACCAGCATCATACAGAAGGTGTGTCGCTCAGTGGTTCGGGTATTCAGATCATAATTCAGTTCCTGAGTTCAATTCCTGGTAGCGCATTGAGTCCTCAAAAAAAAGACAATTTATTTCATATTGTTCCCATCCACTCAGTTGGCAAAAACAAGTTGTACCAGCAATTCAAAGAGCCGGCCTTGTCACATTCTGTGTTCTGCTGAATCTCTCAGAATTACATTAACGGTATGCATGTCTGTGGAGTGCTCAGCCACTTGCATGTTAATTTCGCGAGCAGGCCATTCTGTTGATCAGATCAACTGGAACCCTCGTTGATGTAACCAATGCAGTGCTCGCTGACCAGCATCATGCTGACTCAAGCAAAAGACCTACAGCCATTTCTCATTTTGTCCACCTCGTCATAGCAAGATACCTCAAGAAAGCACAGTTCACTGTTGCAAACAGTAGGAGCACTGTATAGTTGACAGATGTGTCATTAGCTCAAAGTATTGGGATTAAATGCTCCAACTGGAGCATATATAAATTTTGAAAATAGTTCTACAGAGTCATAAGGCAAAGCTGGTATTGCAGAAGTGGAAGTTTTCTGCATATTGAGCATGGCTACTGCTTTTTATTTGAAGCTGTTTCAATTCATATTGCTAATATTCCTAAGATAATCTGATCCACCAATCAAAAGCCATTTATTCAAACCTTACACATCATGTCTACCCAGAGAAGGCAACAGGAGATCACTCCATTGTCACTGCCTTTGAAATGCCCTATAACATTACAAGTCATTTATATATACTCTCTCTTTTACTCTTTTACTTGTTTCAGTCATTTGACTGCGGCCATGCTGGAGCACCGCCTTTAGTCGAGCAATTCGACCCCGGGACTTATTCTTTGTAAGCCCAGTACTTATTCTATCGGTCTCTTTTGCCGAACCGCTAAGTGACGGGGACGTAAACACACCAGCATCGGTTGTCAAGCAATGCTAGGGGGACAAACACACACACACACACAAACACACATATATACATATATATACATATATACGACAGGCTTCTTTCAGTTTCCGTCTACCAAATCCACTCACAAGGCATTGGTCGGCGCGGGGCTATAGCAGAAGATACTTGCCCAAGATGCCACGCAGTGGGACTGAACCCAGAACCATGTGGTTGGTTAGCAAGCTAGTTACCACACAGCCACTCCTTGCAAATATATATGTATATATTTGCAAGAAATAAAAAATTGGAAGGTAAAAAATGGAGAAAATACAGACACTGCAGCATGGGCAACCCATCTTGGAGAGTAGTAATGCTAAATACAAAAAATGGTCAAAGATAAAGGGAACACTTTGGTATTGTTGTGAAAAACTATTTTAATGCCTTTGGCACAAAGTCCACATCACAAAGTGCTTGGGGTCTCCAATAGTGAAAGTAGACCAATAGAAAGCATGGTGGCTTTATTTCTATTGCTCTGTTTGCCAAGTGACAAGGCATATAAAAAAAAAGGCTAAGACAATTTGAGACTCTTCAAATGCGTGCAAACATGAAAGGAGATGTAAAAATGATGTTGATAGAATGTGGAACCACATGTCTTTATCTTAATGAAGCAACTACAGGAGAAGTTCTTAGCCGAAAGGAAACCACTATGTATACCTATTGTATACCATTTGTATACCATTTGTATAGCATTTTTAAACCTAGAAAAGGCTTTTGACAGGATATCAGGCTCTATGCTCTGATGGGCACTAGAATAGAATCTAGAGACAGATGAATGACTTGCGGAACGTACTGTCAGCAGAACTGGAGTTAACAATGAGCTTAATGATGAATTTAATATGCTGGTAGGTGTTAATGAGGGTGCAGTTTTTAACCTACTATAATTCTCTTGGTCTTAACAAAGAAGCCATCTAACCCAAGCCAACACAGAAAAGCTGAAGTAAAATGATGAAAGAAAGAGCTTACACATTGTTCTGGCAAGGAACAACACATCTTAAGTTGAGTCCATCTTCTGTGAGAGTCCCAGTCTGAAAAGAAGAAAATTCAATTAGAAAGTGTTTGGTTTGGACATGTTTTATATTTTTGAGACAATCAAATGCAAGGATAGTCAAGTGATTGGAACAAATAAAAGATAAAAGATGGAAATATATCAATACAACCAACAAGTGGTTCTTATTTTCAATAGGCACAATTTTTGGTTTATCTATATCTGAGGGTCAGCAACAGCAAGAGAAAGATGTCTAGGTTATTAACAATGATGTTGTCAGCCTCGCCTGGCCCCCGTGTCGGTGGCACATAAAAAGCACCATCCGACCGTGGCCGTTTGCCAGCCCCGTCTGGCACGTAAAAAACACCCACTACACTCACGGAGTGGTTGGCATTAGGAAGGGCATCCAGCTGCAGAAACTCTCCCAGATCAAGATTGAAGCCTGGTGCAGCCATCTGGTTCGCCAGCCCTCAGTCAAATCGTCCAACCCATGCTAGCATGGAAAGCAGACATTAAACGATGATGATGATGATGATTCAAGGCAATTAATTAAGGGCATGTGCCCATAATTGTATGTGACCTCTATATTTCTATTTGTAAGACTAACAAAACTTTTTGTGCTTTCTTCATATGTTGTATTGTATGTAATATCTTTTTATAAATAAATTGTATTTATTTGTAAGTCTCATGAAACTTTTTCATAATTTTTACCTTGTTTCTAAAAAACGTCAACATATTGTCTTTTCGGCAAATTGTTCGATTAATCAATTGTCCTTTCAGCCAATTGTCTCTCGACGAATTGTTCATCTACCACTTTGTCAAATGTAATGCTTATAGAGTCATACTGTTTTGAATTAGTCATGCATTAACTTATGGCTTTGAGATTTTGATGATGCGGTTGTTAATTTTTAAAATGACAATGTAGGGTAGGTGTGAGAAGACAGATCTGGTTGGTTTGAAAAGAAAACAGGTGGGAGATTTTGGCTGGATATAACTGGTTTAAATGGCACAGGGTTAAATGCCCCAAAGCACACGTGTCACAGTGTTATCAACTGCCTCCATCAACAGTTAGAGAAGAAAAGAAGATCCAGAACTACAATGCTATGGAATTCATTTTTCTCTATTGCCCACAAGGGGCTAAACATAGAGGGCACAAACAAGGACAGACAAAGGTATTAAGTCAATTACATCGACCCCAGTGCATAACTGGTACTTTATTTATCGACCCCAAAAGGATGAAAGGCAAAGTTGACCTCGGCAGAATTTGAACTCAGAACGTAACGGCAGACAAAATACCTATTTCTTTACTAACCACAAGGGGCTAAACATAGAGGGGACAAACAAAGGTATTAAGTCGATTACATCGATCCCAGTGCGAAACTGGTACTTTATTTATCGACCTCGAAAGGATGAAAGGCAAAGTTGACCTCGGCGGGATTTGAACTAAGAACGTAACTATAATGCTATGGAATTCATTTTCAGTCTTTTATGGACTTCAATGCTAATATCTACACATCTTCAACCTTAATCCCACCCACCCTAAAATCATATCAGGGTACTCAATGCATTGTTGATACTAGTAAAAATTGTCGAAACATCAAATATAAAGATTTGGTTAATAAATATTTCTTACCTTGTCAAAGCATATGACATCAAGGTTCCCACAAATATTGATATTGGAAGGTGAAATACAGTAGACGGAGGCTTTTTTCAGTCTTGCTTGTGCAAACACTGTGCCGACAGTGAGAGCTGCTGGTAAAGCTGGGGGTATAGCAATTGTTATTAAATCAAGGGCTCGTATGGCAATAAGGCCACCAGGGACACCATTTTGAATCTTTAAATAGACATAAAATAAAAGAAATTTTTTTAAATATTTCATCCTCAAAATAAATAGGAACAGAGTTAAGTATCTCATGTAACGATCAGCCAACCACCACCCTTCATGTATAGATCTGCATCACATGTCCTTACCAGCACAGTCGTTTCTCTTTCACACAATGGCAAATTCTTGTATATTGCAATAGCTAGTTCTTGTAATATACATACATATATATACATACATACATACATACATACATACATATATACATACATATATATATACATACATATATATATATATACATACATATGTATACATATACATACATATGTATACATATACATACATATGTATACATATACATATATATATACATACATTCATATATATACATACATTCATATATATACATACGTGTGTATATATATATATATATAAGTGTATATATATATATATACATATACATACATTCATACATATACATACGTATATATATATAACGGGAAGCTTTATGAAAATAAACAAAAGACGAAGGCAGGTGGAGTACAAATAAACAATTGTATTAGTGTGGCGCTCAGGAATAGAAATAGAACAAGTCTTTTACGTTTCGAGCCTGTGCTCTTCAACAGAAAGAAACACGGAGAGAAACAAGGAGAGAAAAAAAATGCATGTAGGAGCTAGCAAATCAACATGGCAATCTGATTTCGGCCAGAAGTCAAAGATCAAACGTGAGACGCAAGAGCGAAATTAGGGGAGATAACAGGGTCAAATGACCTCGCCCCAACATAAGAGTGTGTGTGTGTATGAGAGAGTATGTAGTGCGTATGAGAGGTCTGGACGTGTGTATGTATATATGATGTGATGTGTAAAGTCATATGGTGTAGTGTAGAGAGAGGAGATGAGGGGAAGAGGGGGAGGCAAGGGGGAGAGAGATGAGGGGGGAGGGGGAGATGAGATGAGGGTGAGGAGGGAGAAGGAAAGGGGAGAAGAGGAGGGGAGAGAAGGGGGAGAAGGAAGAAGAGGAGGGGAGAGGGAGACAGAGAGAAAGAAGGAAGAGGAGTAGGGGTGAAAGGATGAAGGACTGAAGAGAAGTAGGGGTCGGGGGGAGGTTAGATGAGGAGGGGGAGAGGGGGGTTAGATGAGGAGGGGGAGAGTTGAGACCAAATGGCGTAAAAGAGCGAAGAGAGAAGATTAATTCCTGTTCACGGCGCAAACGGGAATCCGGATGGCCTCTGTGCAAGGACAAACCAAACACAGACAGGTGTTGCAAGGAGTGACCGGTGGAGCGGAAATGGCATGAGACCGGTATGTCGTTGGCAAGGCGGATGTCACGGAGGTGTTCCGTGAACCGCTCAGCCAACACATGTACATACATACATACATACATATATATACATCTCCCTCTCACACCTACTTCCTCCCACCCACCTCTCTCTCTTGCTCCAACTCCTCTTCACTTCTACTTTCCTCCTCTCTTCTCTTCACTCCTACCCGCCTTCTCCCTTCATCATCACCCCCCTCCTGTAACCCCACCCCTACGCAATCCAACCCCACCTTCCCTATCCATCCCATTCCTTACACCCACTCCCACATACCCCACCCATGCTTTCCCCATTCTCTCCTCCTCCACATCCCAACACCATCACACCATACTACACACCACTACACTACACACCACCATACCACACCACATCACACCACTATGCACACACTAGCACTGACCACTTCCCAGCCTCACATCCACACACCTACACGTCAAGGTCACCAGCCATCTTCCACACACACATACATGCTCTCTTATACATACGCAAGCACACCTTCATTTTGAGATCACCACTACTTTACTATCTCCCCTTCTTCCTAGCTCTCCTGCGTGACCCCTCTGTCCAGCATTCACCATGATAGATTGCTAGCCACTAAACCTTTTTTATTCTCTCTCCCTGTTTCTTTCTGTGTTCCTTTCTGTGGAAGAGCATAGGCTCGAAATGTTAAAGACTTTTTCACATCCTGAGTGTTATACTAATACATCTGTTTGTTGTCTACACTACCCGTCTTCGTCTTTTGTTAAATCTCCCCTATATATATATATATATATATACATACATAGATATATATATATGTATACATACATAGATATATATATATGTATACATATATATATACATACATATGCATACATATATATATATATATATATATATACATACATACATACATATGCATACATATATATATATATATACATACATACATATGCATACATATATCATCATCATCATCATCATCATCATCGTTTAACGTCCGTTTTCCGCGCTAGCACGGGTTGGACGGTTTCGACCGGGGTCTGGGGAGCTCGGGACTGCCCCAGGCTCCAGTCTAGTCTGGCAGTGTTTCTACAGCTGGATGCCCTTCCTAACGCCAACCACTCCGCGAGTGTAGTGGGTGTTTTTTACGTGCCACCTGCACAGGTGCCAGAGGGGTCTGGCATCGGCCACGTTCGGATGGTGCTTTTTATGTGGGGGGGGGGGTGCAGAAATATATAGGGGAGCACCAGTGGGGAAGGGTGGTTCAGAGAAATGATGACAGGTTCTAGGCAAGTAGAACGTAGGATATCAAGAGAGGGGTAATGCATGGTGAAATAGCGTGTTGAAGAGGGGCGTTCGAAGAGTAGACACCTATAATGGTGGTGGGAGAAGCGACATCCGGTATAGATGGAACAAAAATATAGAGATATCCGGTATTGGTGGTGGGGGTGGGCAAGGGCGGGTGCACCGGGAATATGCGAAGGTTGAACTTTAGAGAAACGGGCGGGAATGGCGATGTTTTTAGGGTGGCATGTAGAAAGAAAAGGAAAGCAAAGCAGATTGGTGGTTATAAGTTCAAAACATTTAAACGGTAGACAAATGTATGTATGTATGAAAAAGAAGGGATAAATCTTAGCTTGCTTATGGACATCGCTGTAAGTCAGGGGAAGAAATGATAGTGAATGGTGGAGATCGAATTAAAGGGAATATGCGAAGGTTGAACTTTAGAGAAACGGGCGGGAATGGCGATGTTTTTAGGGTGGCATGTAGAAAGAAAAGGAAAGCAAAGCAGATTGGTGGTTATAAGTTCAAAACATTTAAACGGTAGACAAATGTATGCATGTATGAAAAAGAAGGGATAAATCTTAGCTTGCTTATGGACATCGCTGTAAGTCAGGGGAAGAAATGATAGTGAATGGTGGAGATCGAATTAAAGGGAATATATATATATATATATACATACATACATATGCATACATATATATATATATGTATATATATATTTGTGTGTCCGTGTTTGTATGCCCACTATCGGCTGACAACCAATGTTGGTGTGCTTATGTCCCCATAACTTAGCAGTTTGGCAAAAGAGACCGATAGAATAAGTACTAGGCTTACAAAGAATAAGTTTATAAGTTTTGGGGTCAATTTGTTCGACTAAAAGGCAGTGCTCCAGCATGGCCACAATCAAATGACTGAAACAAGTAAAGGTAAAAGTAAAATATATATATTCTTTTACTTGTTTCAGTCATTTGATCGTGGCCATGCTGGAGCACTGCCTTAAAGGGTTTTAGTCAAAGGACTGAACCCCAAGACCTATTCTTTGTAAACCCAGTACTTATTCTATCAGTTTCTTTTACCAAAGTGCTAAGTTACAAGGATATAAACACACCAACATTGGTTGTCAAGCGATGGTGGAGGAACAAACAAAGACACAAACACACACATAGATGTGTGTGTATGGAAGGCTTCTTTCAGTTTCCATCTACCAAATTCACCCTCATTAGTGGAAAAGTATCTTGTGCATAGGTGCATTGCGTGTGTCTGTGTGTCCGTGCATGCGTGTGCATGCGTGTGTGTGTGTCTACATGGTGAGTTATTATAAAACAGCAGTAATAACCACACGAACCAAAGAACTTACCATAATCACAATTGTGTAGATAAATTCCATGAAAGCAAGAATGCTTAAGATTAAAATAAATATATACGTATCCTTGGTGAGGTTTATGTCTATAGGTTTTGGGAATAGAATGGATCGAGTTAATTCTCCTTTGGTAGTTGAGAACCCTGGAGGAAAGAGAAAAACGTTAACAATAATTATATCTCTGTGATTGGTTGTTGTTCACAGCCACAAACAAAAAAAGGGGACATTCAGTATATAAACATAGTGGGACTAGATAGTTTTATAGTCATCATACAAATGAAATAACGAAGAGTTTCCCATAAATCTGATAGCTACATGGTTGTCAGGTGTGCCCGCTTGGATTAGGATTATCTCTGGTAAAATGGCACTGGAGGGAGGGAGGGAGGGAAGGAGTGGAAAACAAAATTATGGGTTTTTTTCTAAGGTAAAAATACAGTGCAAGGGCAGTAACTCTGGGCTACGAACGAGTGACGTTGCCTGGCAACAGAATTGGTAATTGTAAAAAGATAGACTATAAAATAAATAAATAAAGAGAAAGGAAGAGGAATGAACTGCACAAACACGAAAATATAACAATTGGCTCTCACCTGTCCGTAGAATGACAGCTTGGACTCTTTGATTCTCATAATACCTGGTCTGTATGACCCTCGTACCACAGAATAACACATGGCGAGAGTGATCGTCCATCTTGAACTTTTCATTAGTACTATGGGCTTGGATTGGATATGGAAGAGGAGTCTTTAAGACAGGCACACTTTCACCTGAGATGAAATTGAAAGAAAATACGTATATACATATATAAATAACAATTATAAAGCTGCAGAGTATAACAGGGAATATTAAATATATATTTTTAGTTAAAAGTGTTGGTAATTAGTGCGTGTGTGTGTGTTAGAGGGGCAGGCATGGCTGTGTGGTTAAGAGGTCTGTTTCCCAACCATGTGACTTCAGGATCGGTTCTATCATACAGTACTGGGCAAGTGTCTTCTACAACAGATCCACTGAACTTGCGACAGCTAAAGAAGTGCACTGTTTATCTTATCATTGACACAGAAACTCAAAGTCTTGTATGAAAGTCTCCATAACTGTATCGGTCAATAAATAATGTTCTCTATTTCCAACAATATTGAGATTCTTGCTTTTGCATGACACAGTATATTATTTATACGAGTATATCTATATATATATATATATATATATATATATGTAATTCTATATGAAATGGTTGGTGTTAATAAGGGCATCCAGCTATAGAAACCTTGTAAAATCTGAAACACTGGATATAGTTTTCTGACCACCGGATCCTGCACCAGAGTGTAAAACAGGCATAAAATGATGATGTTGATGACGATGATGATGATGATGATGTACATGCATACGTACATCCTGGTAATCCAGTAGCGGTTGGGAACCAGAAACTGAACATTCCTTAGTTTCTTTATGTCAGGCTGTCATTTTCCTACATGTATTTATGCATGAACCTACATGAGGGCTGTTATTTCGATTTTCAATTTCAAGCGTATCGATCCTCTGATTTGCTCTGACACTCATTGAGTACTTTTTTTCTATAAAGATAAAAACTAAAATCTGACGAAGCAGTGGTGATCCTTGTTGCCCTTACCATGACCATGACCACCATCACAGGACCAGTTCAATCCATGGCATGGGAAAAATGGGTTGGCACAGTAAGACTCAATACATATCCGGGGGGGGGGGTTACTGCTCCATGTCCGGTAAGTTCACTGTCATCGATTCACCAATTTTTTCTCTCAATAAAATAGTTTTTAACTATTAATGGTGAGATATTATGGATATATTTCCTCATTAAACGTTCCTCGTGGTGAACTTTCTTCACAGTGAATTGATGGTGAATTTGCCTGTATTCCACTGCTTGCCAAGACAAAGCTGCAGGACTACATCTCATTATTCATTTTTTTTACATGGTTTCAACAGCCTGATGTCCTTAACACCAACACCTTTACTCAGTGCATGTGTTTTTTTTTCTTTTCGAGCCACCAGCACTAGAGAGGTGTCATGCCTCAACACGACTAAAGGCCGTAGAACAGCCTTACTCTTTACCCATTGTACTAGCAGCATCAGCACTAGAGTGGTGGATTGTCCTTGACATAACAATGAGGTCATGGCTACCACATTGGTGCAAGTGCCACAGTTACCCCACCCAGTACAATCATATTCTATTCCAGACTTCCATGTCACAATGTTCATGTGACCAGCTAGGAACTTCTTTCCATAATTCTACATTTGGAAAAATTACAAAGTAAAATATAAACACACAAACACACACAACATATACATAAATATATATAACAATAATATATATTGAAGTGATTTTACTACAACTACTATTATTTTACTATTATCATTTCTTAAATACAGCCACGAAACACGTGTCGTTATTCTACCAAATATATACGTTTTATTTATTATTTTGCATATTACTTAATCATCGTCTATGTTTTATCTTATATTTAATATTTCTATAATATGTAATTTTCTAGATGGTATAATTTAATTTTTCATTATTGAATTGATAAAAGGTGTTTTTTTAAAAATTTATATATATATATATATATGTGTGTGTGTGTGTGTGTGTGTATATATTTGTATATAATAAAAGAGCATACCTGTTAACACACTTTCATTAACAATGCAGTTGCCGCTGATTAATACTGCATCACACTGCATTAAACAGCCGGATCGAGGCACTTCAATCAAGTCACCAGGGACAAGGTCTTCTGACTGGATATCTATGAAGTCTGTAGAAAACATATCTTGCAAGTAACAACACATTATAGTCATATACGGATGGAGTGGAGTGGAGAGGATAGGAAAAGTGAGTGAGAGAGAGAGAGAGAAGAGGAAGAGGAGAAGGAGAGGAGGATTGATACAAAGAACAGCCAGCCATCACTCGTGAGTGAGTGTGACTTGGCAGCACATACCATGCTTTCCCTAATTGTCTTTTAGGTGTCTCTGGCTCTCTGAGAAGTCAGAGGCACCTGATCATACCCCTCACTCCTGCCCCAGTGAAACATTCTGGAAGTGAAAGGAGGGGGGTGGGAGAAAGAGCAGCTCCCACACCCAGCTGGTTTTCGTTACAACTGGTAAACTGGAGCAACATGAAACACAAGGCCCTCCTTCAACAACACACAACATGCCTCCTTATCCAGGAATTGAACTCAGAGCCTTGTGATCATAAGCCAAATACCCTAACCACTAGGATTCACCCCTTCACAATAATAACAACTGTTACACAACTAAACCCAAAATAATAAAATATCAACAACTAAATTTTTAATAAAAACGAACAGAAAATGTCAGGTAAACTTTGAAAATTTGTCTGGAAGAAAAGAAAACATTGAAACATTGAATTTTGTGTTTAGTAACAGATTTAATATCTTTTAAGCATTTAGACATCATATTTGTACAGAGAGTTATGAACTTGCTATTGGTACAGCTTTAGTCCTTTTAGTTGTAACACTAGAACTATTACCACTCTTGTAGTTCTACAGCTCATGTCTTCCAGTGATTGGTTTTAACATTTCATCTTTTTGGAGTTAGCAAAGTGAGTATCATTAACAGTTGTGAACAGGCAGCATGATGGCATAGCATCCAATCCAGGAGTCAGGTGGGTTGTTTCGAATCTGATCCTTGCTGTGGATGTAAGTCATAAAGTCTAGTGTTCATCAGTCTTTGCGGTTCAGGATGTTTGTTGGTGTTTAGTTGTCTATTACAATGTTGTTACAGCTGGATCTATATTGTTGTTGATATTGTTGTTGTCGCTGGTTTCTTCCATGTCATCCTAGTCAGAGTATTCCATTTTGCATTTCAGAAACCATGGATCAAGAATTATATTACCCTCTGCTATGATATATTATGGACTGTGTCTGGAGATTTTCTTTTCATTGGTAATCGAAATAGCATCCTGTGTCTTTCCAATAAGTTGGAAGAGAGTTTATTACTATTTTTGCCAAGGAATCTTTATTACCACTTCCTGTCCAGATAGCATTAGATATACTTTGATTGAAAATTGGAAGACAGCCATTTGCAATAAAAATTGACACATTCCCATTTATATTTCAAATACTGAATTTGAACATTTTAGCAAAAATAAAATTAATCTTAGTAACTGCTTTGCAACAATTTATTTAGCTAGAACTTGGGAAAAAAACAATGAAAATGAAAAAAAAAAGTTTTCCTTCGCATTACTGTGAGAGGGGCATTTCCTGAGATACAAGCACAGTGTGGATGCACAGAAGAATTCCATTCCTAAGATTTGTTGTTAATTTTCAAGATTCAACTAAAAAACCAAGGATTCATTTTATTTCCACCTGCAGTCTTCAACCAGACTGCATCAACTTATAATATTGCAATGGCTTCTTTGTATCTTCATTAAAAAAACAAAATGTAACTTGTTGCAGATCGGAACCGCAGTAGGGAAAGAACATTCAGGTAAAGATATTGAATCTAAACTCACAATTCTACACAGCCTTGTTGGACATTGTGAATTCTGGGCTGTAACGGTTGACGTATCATGTAAAAAAAAAAAGCACTAAGAGGCATGGATTTCCATTTTCATCTGACCATATTTGGCAAAAAGTCTTTGAGGTTTCTTCATTGAATTTGTAACAGGTAATACACAAGCTCATTCTCTGGAAGCTGCTAAAATAGATGCAGACGCTTACCAGTAATCTTCCCTTCTCCAGGCCTTTCTGGAACTGTTGTTCAACTGGTTTCTATGGTGATGATTGTTTCTTGTATTTCCCCCCACCTATACAATGATTTGAAACCAATTAATCCTAAACTATTGCTTGAAGATGGTATTACGAGACCCCAGTTTTCCTCCTTGGTGAACACAACAGTAGTAGTAAAAAACAGTAGTAAAGAATGCCTTGTTATTGACCACCCACAAATTATAAATTGCTACTAATTTCTAATGCTTATTAATTTGCTAAAATTGAAGATCCTGTACATTTAATTTCCTTCAATAAATTCTATAAACTTTATCTGAAAGCTGCAGACCATCACATTCTGCCTCTCAATGACAGTAAGAACACACATTTCAAACAGATGGACCCTTATTTCAGTTATGCTTTGCTTTTCAAAGTGATGGATAATGCTATTGTTGACAAGGATATCAAATGAGTTCATGTCTATCTTAACATTCATTTCTTACTTTAGATACAAAATAATTCTCGGAGAGAAATGCTGGACATAAGAAGCATCAGATGTGGTGTGCAAGAGCGACGCTTGCGATGGTATGGTCATGTACTGCGGATGGATGAGGAGAGATGTGTGAAGAAGTGCCGCTCCCAAACAGTTGAAGGTATCAGGTGGAGAGGTAGACCCAGGAAGACATGAGATGAGGTGGTCAAGCATGACCTCAGAGCGTTGGGCCTCACAGAGGCAATGACGAAGGACCGAGATCTCTGGAGATATGCTGTGACTGCAAAGACCTGGGCTGCTTCCTGCACCAGTTCAGCATAGCCCCTGCCCATTCAAAGTACCTTGGATTTCAGAACGTCCCGCTGTGCTTGAGGGGACCTGTTGAGTCAAGTACATGAACATCGAAATAAATATCAATGGAAATAGTAGTTGTGATATCTGTGCCGGTGGCACATAAAAAGCACCATCTGAACGTGGCCATTGCCAGCACCATCTTGACTGGCATCTGTGCCCGCGGCATGTAAAAAGCACCCACTACACTCACGGAGTGGTTGGCGTTAGGAAGGGCATCCAGCTGTAGAAACACTGCCAGATCAGACTGGAGCCTGGTGCAGCCATCTGGCTTCCCAGAACCCGGTTGAACCGTCCAACCCATGCTAGCATGGAAAACGGACGTTAAACGATGATGATGATAATGTAGAAAGATTGAAACCTTCAGTTATCATATGTCGAGTTATACTAAACATCTTTCACTAACTCCTCCTCTAAAACGCTGTTCCGTTTCTTAGAATTAATTCAACACCAACTAAATACTATTTTTTTCCCATTGCCAAAAAAAAAAAGACATCCAGTTAATGTTCCTCTACTCAAAATATCAACAGCTAATGCCTCTCTCTGTATGTCTCTCACCTATCTTACCTGACATTCCCCGATATGTCAGGTGTGATGCTTCTGCAACTACAATTTTGTCTGCTCTTTCACAGTTGCTTTCTTCTTTATAATACTCTCTGACCCTGAACAAAATCTCTCATCAATTGAAAAGGAAGCTACAGCTATCCTAGAAAGTGCAAGGAAATGGCAATCGTTTTCACTTCAAAACTAGTTCTCATTACTCACTGATTGACAGGTCATCTTATTCACAAAAGTAGAAAAAAATTGAAGAATGACAAGACCTCCTCCACTGCTGTATGGAATTAACGTTCTACAATTCTACAACACATACCTGGTAAAGGTAACAGCTGCTGATGTGCTTACCAGATGCTCTTCTATAATATCTTCTCCTAGAATCATAAATTTACATGAAATTTTTTAACTTGAAGACAGCACTATGTCAGGTCTAAGAACTGGCCATTTTCTTTGGAAGATGTAAAAAGAAAATTAAGAAACTTCATGAATATATCAAAATTAAAACACCGATTGTATCCACAGCCATTTGAGCATTTCACTTCAAAGGTTCTCTACCATCTTCTAACTCTTACCACTTTTTGATGGCTAAAAGCTTCCCCTTGTGTTTGCATGTTCAAATATAAGAACCCTGGCTGGAATTCCCTGCCCTTAAAATATGTTCTTTGTGTTTGGTGTTCTTATTTCAATTCACTAAGAACAAGGATCCTAGTTTTTATTTCAAGATGTCAGTACATTTTGTGGAGAACAATAAAACTGTTTAAACTGAAACAATTTCACACCATCCTGAAGGAAACAGTCATGTAGAACTGTTCAATGGAACTGTGGAGAATAATAACTCTTACACTTCATTGAAGAAAGCTGCCAGAGAAACGATGTAATAATACAAGGGAACCAATCCATATAATTAGGCATGGAATGGTTTGTCTAAAATTCTCATTTGCACAGTGACAAACCTGGTGCCTCAATGCCGCATGAAAGATTATTTGTCTTTCACATCACTTACCAGTGAAAGTTTTTACCAAGATTGCTTTCCAATACCGGAGAGGTTTTGATTAGATGGTTCAACTGTGGTGATAAATATGAGACTAAAGTTGATAAGGTTAAACTAACAGATGCCATTCCTCCTTGTGTTCACATTAGATACCCAGATGACCAAAATGGCTCTGTCTAGACTAAGGATACAACTTCGTCAGGAAGATCAAACATTATTGGAAATCAATCAAATTCTAGATCCATTGAAGAGAATTCCATTGGTAATTGTTGCTGTGTTGACTTGTTGAACATTCTGGACTTAACAAACATTGAGACCACTAATAGACATTCCGCTGATTATTGTCCAGGTGTCATTCTGAGTAGTCTGCTTGACAAGTATGCGAGATGACATTAGTCTAGTGTCAATCTAATTAACGAAAAGTAAATGATGACCCCCACCCCCCACCCACTACTCAAATGTCCTACTTGCACAACAAGGGTCAAGAAAGAGCTGGAAAGGCTAAACCATGGAAGTGTCAGTGAATGCTATGAAATTATTCTTGCTATTTCTAGTCCTGTAGAGTTAACATTGAAAGCTACAGAGTAATTAATGTACCAGGGTGGGACAGTAAAGGGTAACAGAAGACAGGGCATGAGGTGGGAGCGGCTACAATGGAAATAAACAACAATAAACCCCAGTCATTTCAAACGCACCATTCCTTAACGACCTCGCTATTCACCTTAGCACACTGCTTTGCAATCCACCATACCTCGAACTGTTGATCCTTTCAAGACAAGACACTAGCAAACCTCCTGCTTCAGTTCTTCACCCCATCATACAAACTTATAATCTAGTTTCTCTTCTAGATCTGCTTTTTACTTCCTACTCACTCTCTTTCTAACCAGGTCAGCTTTTCAGTTTCTATGGCTACAGAAATGCTTCCCCATATTCTTGCATCTGTCATAGTTCCGATCTACAGTTTCTTGGTTATCTCACAGAAAATTGCTGTCTCTTCTTCTTCTTCTTCTTCCGTACTGGTAGCCACCGCTGCCTCTCCTCAGCTCCTTCATTGCTGACATCCACACTCTCCTCACCATAAACCATTCCTACACCTGTCCATTGCTTAGACTTTCCTTTACCTACAAATAACATCAGTAATAACTCTTCATTATACAAAACCGAACAGTATCTCATCTAATTTTTTTCTCTTCCCAGTTAATTAAGCTACAACATTTTCCATAACTTTCATAACCTGGTCCAAGAATTTGATGCCTACAATAGTTTCAGATCAAATTTTTCTCTCAAAATTTAAACAAATTCAAAAAAATTAATTTTCCATCAAGGTGAATAACTCTTTTACAACATAAGTGAATTATCGCCCTTAGACCGACGCTTTTTATTCTGGACAAGAGACAAAGTAATGACTGTGTATTGTCGATTATAACGAGTTCCAAGTGAGGGAAAAGGCATGAAAATAATGTAGACGAGGTGGTAGATGTTAAAAAGAAAGTTTAATAACCTAGACCCGTGGTTCTAAGAGGCCCTAAGCTAATCTATGCCGTGGTTTACTGTCAATAAATAAACACAACATGTCACTGTGCTTTGCCCAGGAAATTCTAAAGCTAAGATAGCCTCGATGTAGAGAGAGAAAGAATTCATAAGAGGGGATAGGGTACAAATATAATAGTTTTAAAGCTGTGGTTCTGAACAGTGACTGCCAGGGCCTCATGCGGCCCTCAAGCATCCTTCCAACAGCTCTTGATGGTATTCCCTCCATAGATTTTCATTTTGCTCCAGTTTTGGTGCAGTCCTCTTCAAGGTTTGTGATTTGGCCCAGATATTAAAAAGGTTGAAAACCCCTGGTCAAAAGTAAAGGGGAGAAAAATTCAGCTGGAGAGATGAGAAATGAGGGAGTGATGAGGAGGATAAGGTGTAAAGAAAAAAAGGAAAGAATCTAAATCTATGTGACTTTGAGCTTTGTTCTGCACCTTCTTCCATTCGCTCTAAACATGTGAGCTTAGGTTTTACGGCCCTATCTACCACATCATACTAAACTCCATCATGTCTGGTTGAAACATTACAACATCCACAGACCTACTGGCAGGGCCAGATTTATGTAGGGACCAATATGGGCCGTGGCTCAGGAACCCCCAAGCTTGATGGGGACGCCCTTAAACTGAGAGAAGCAGTTATCTCACAGAAAATTGCTGTCTCCTTCTTCTTCTTCTTCTGTACTGGTAGCCACCACTGCCTCTCCTCAGCTCACTCATTGCTGACATCCACTCTCTCCTCACCACAAACCAATTTCTACACCAATCAATCGCTTAGACTTTCCTTTACCTTGCGTCTGTATCTATCTTTTAAATTTTGGGGCTCCTTGATTTAATAGGTCCTCTTTATTATTTTATTATTTTCGAATTATCAAAATCATAGCTTCACATATCTACTGCAACCCCCACACCACGAACCTCCCTGCCTAATGATCTGTGGCTCACTGTAGATGTTTCCCAATAAAAACTCCCAAGTTGTCTATAAGATATGTTATAGGTCTCTATTCAATCATTTTTTAAACATCATTGTTACCTACAACTTTCCTTTCACACTTTCTTTACCATCCATCTTTAGATGGTTTAGCTTTAACCTGTTTGGAACCAACCAGCCTAAGATCACCCTTGGTTCTATGATACAAACTTCATGTTCTAAAGTGTCAATCTATTCCATTTCCTGGTGAGTATGAAGAGTATCTGGCATGTATGTTCACCTGGTTTCTACAACTTTCTATGGTACACTTAATTACTAACTTCTCTCAGAATAGACTCAACTCAAGGCTTCGACCCAACAATTTTGCCACTTTCACATTGCTCTTTTCCTTTCATAATTCTTGTGACTTCATTCTTTACTTTTAATTGCAGATTCCATCCACTTGGATAGCATACCAATTCCCTACCTACCTAACATCCTTCAAACATTACACATATGCACCAATGCATTCTCTTCTCTTGCACTCTACATACAATTCTTCTTAGAATCAGTTTTATACTCTCAACTCATGTGTGTTCCATCAGTCATGCACACTAACACTACACATCCAAAGAGCATGCACACTTCATTTCTCCTCACCTTGTGCATGTCCTAGACATTCAAGGCTTACGTTTCATTACCATGAAATATAATCAAACATCACACTTCATCCACAGGCATCATACAATCTACTCTTCATTGCAAGCAAAAGAGAAAATCTTTTAGTTCCTAGCAGATGTAAGAAGCTTTCTGAACGTTTCTCACCCACTTCTTACTCTAGCTACTGAGCTTTCAGATCATCGCCTCAAATGTTATTTAGGGTTTAGCCTCGGTAACAGAGGCAATCAGCTACAACTGTTAATCCTTCTCAACATTTCAAGTAATTCATCTCATGGGTGCTCTTACTGCCTATGGCATCACTTTGTTCCTCTTTATTTCACTAGAAACTTGCATAATAAGGGTTAACCCTTTCGTTTCTGTATTTATTTTGAGATGCTCTGTGTTTCTTTCAATTAATTTGAAATATAACAAAGAATTTAGTAAAATAACTTAGTTATCATTAAGCTTGTGTTAGGAACATAAATTGTGACTAAGGTTTGGTGGAAGATTTTAATTCAAAACTTAAGAAAACAAGACATTTGTACTCAGAGCCAGAGCCGGTTTCAGCCGGGTTGGTAATGAAAGGGTTAATGAATTTTTTTTTTTTAATGAAAGGAAGGTCAACTAGTACAACTAGTGAAAGTACAGAATTGGTCATATGACTAAAAATGTATTTATTTAAAGCTAGATGTATGAATATTTGTTCAAACAAATATATAATAGTGCACACATGCATATATGTGCACCTTTACAAGGTAGGTGTTTTTATGTGCACCAAAGGTTATTTCCAAGAATAAAATGTACGAGAAATAAGCTGCAGTCAAGAATTTGAGTTATGAAGGATATCTTGGCAACATGTTCTAAATATTAATTCAAAATATTGGCACCAGGCCACAAATCTTCGAGAAGGGGTTACTCAAATCACTCCTAATATATGAATGGTACTTTATTTTATGAGCCCTAGAAAAGTGAAAGGTAAAGTTGACCTTGGCAGGATTTGAACTCCTGTCATATGGCACCATAACTGAACACTGCAAGTCACTTTGTCTGATGCTCTACCAATTCTGCTGCTCCATGTCTTAAATATTATTCAAGATCTAACATAAACAGGCTTCATTTTGGTTTACAAAGAATGGAAGATTAATTTCTTTGAAATTTTGACAATTTATATTTCTTTCTATTTTCAGAGTTCCTGCCTCTCGTCTACATATACAGGCATGGCTGTGTGGTTAAGAAGCTTGCTTCCCAACCATGTTGTCATAGGTTCAATCCCACTGCTCAGCTGGCCAAAGCCTCGTGAGTGGAGAGACAGAAATTGGAAGAAGCTTGTGATGTGTGTGTGTGTGTGTGTCCATCCTTGTCTTGACATCATGTGAGGGTTGTAAAGGAGCATAACTATCATACAAGAGATGTTGTTTGTTTTGAAGTCTTCCACGAAACATACGTCTGGTCACTGGGAAACATTACCTTGCTTCGAAACAAGTGAGGGTCAGTGATGGGAAAAGCAACTGACCACAGAAAAATCAAGGAATTCCATCTGACCCATGCAAGCATGAAAAAGTGGGTATTTCCTCTTTATAGAAGGGGAAAATAAACTGTGATGATGGAAACTTTTCCAATGGCATTCATAAGCTAAGTTCCCACTGAGAGTCAAAACAATGGTAAATTTGGTATTTGCTTTGCAAAAGAATTCCAACTGTTCCATCCACAACAACGAACACACACCCACGTACACACACACACACACGCATACACACACACTGATCAAAAGTATGTGGTGGTAATGCAAAAAGCGCAAAGCATGCTTACTGAAGAAATGTGGTGAATAACTAGACAACTAGAGGAGGGTACCCTGGATGGTATCATGGACAGACAGAGAACTGGTGTTTCTCAAAGCATGACATGTCCAAGTTACTGCCAGGAAATCTAATTGCCTTAAGTGGGAGAAAATTTAAAATGGAACTAAAAAGTGAGGAAGATGGGAAACTGAAGTTTTTAAAAAAGAAAATAGAAGTGTGAAGATTGTGTCACAGATGTCACAAAGTCCTGACTCTTTCTTATTGTGCCACACCAAAACTAAACACAGAAAAATGTTTACATTCAATAGGAGTGATTGTTCTACTTCCAAGCATCTAACATTCTCCTCCCACCAAGACGGTGTACTGATGGACATAGTGATGATGATGATGATGAGAAAGATGCTGATAGTGATGCAAACAAGGAAAACATAATTAATTATTAATGCACTATACACTTTGATATTTCTGCGGAATATAGGTATTCTTTCCCTGATGACAGTCTAAAAGACTAGAAACTAGTTAGAGCGAACCCATATTTTCTGCTCATGGAAAGATTAAGTCTTGTGGTGTAACAATTTGTTTTACTTTTTAGAGAGATTGAAAAAATATATTTACCAAAAAAGAAAATATCTTATATTACAATTGCAATTATCCAAAAACACTTTATAGTGCATAATTAAATAAATTAATTAGAGTAACTTTTTTTCTTGGGATTTTTGTTTTTCCAAAGATTTCTAAAAAGGATGAGATAGTACTATACATGATTACCACTAACTAGAAATTTATAAGAGCTTTATCATAGTTTTAGGGGGGGGAATTAAATTATATATATTTATATATGTGAACCCTTTGTATCCTTTTCATACTCTTAGATTTTGCATTCAAATTTCTAATCCCACCTCACTCTGAGAAAACAGTCACCTCCCATCATATTAAATGCCATCCAGAGGGTATCACTCATGTATGATAAAAATAATTCTCAGTTAATATTCAAGTGTTACGATGGATAATCAGATGAGTAGTTGGCTTCTCAACTGAAGTGTCTTGTGACTTTCTGCCATTTCTTGGCATTAGGTTTCTGCTTCTGCTGTTGACTGTCGATGACGACAACAACGACGACAATGATGACGATGACAGTGAAGACTTTGCTGTGTCTTTGATAATAAACATGCAACACAATCTCTTATCTCGTTACTTACCTGACAATGCAACAGGCAAGCAAAAGAGAGAACAACTTGAAAACAAAAAACAATCAAAATAGCTGAAGACTGACAGGAGATAGGAAAGATTTCCGAATTTTCTGAGGAACCACTTCAGGAAGTGGACAAAATGGTTTCAGTGTGTCATTGATTTATAAGATTACCAAATAGTAATTTTTGTATGAAGATCTATATGTATATATGTATAAATATTTGTGTGTGTGTGTGTGTGTTCATATCCATTCAATGGTGCATATTTAACTGATGATATATTTGTTGGTGGAAAGGAAAGAAGATGAAATGCAGTTCCGGAGATGCATTCTTGAGTTAAAACTGTGATGTTAGGGTTTTCCATGAATGTGTCTTGGGTGTAGCCAGAGCCATGGAATAAAATGTCTCTCATAAGGTCAAAATAGATGGATGTGTTACTAGATTTGAAATTGGTAATGATGAGAATTAAGAAATAAGGAGAGAAGAATCCTCTTCATAGACTCCTTAAATTCTTTTAACCTGTTTTCGCTGACAAGCTGCGGTCATGCTGGAGCACCACTGTTGGCTGAGCTACACCATTATTTGGAACATCCTCTGATATGTGGCATTTGGTGAATGAGGGAGTTTGATGCCGCAGCCCTCATCTGTGCTTCCTGCCGTGAGGTAGGCTCATCCGGAACCCTCAACAGGAAGAGATCCAGTTTTGTTTTAAAGACACATCCACACCATGCAGGTCTCTCAGGCATTTTGGAAGGTTATTGAAAAGCTGTGGGCCCTTGAAACCCAAGATGTTGCAGTATCTGGTCCTGTATTTTGATGGTGACGCTGCAATCTTTGGCACTATACATGTGTGCGTGCGTGCATGCGTGCGTGTGTGTGTGTATTCACACTGAATAAATAATATTTTAACTATTAGTTTTTCCTTTCAGTTTCCCAGGCTGCATTGAGTTCTCGATGTTATTGCTTGTACAAAAGAGAGGGTGTGGGTGTGTGAGTGCATGTGGTTCGTAGGCAGGTAAATACGTATGTATCTTACATGATACATTTTCAAAGCCATGCTACAGCACAGCCACAGTCCACTGGCTTGAACATATATAAAGAGTATTTACATACACACATAAACAAATATATATATAATATATATATATATATATATATATACACACACACCTGAACACGTGCATGTATGTGTACATACATGCACAGAGACAGACTGACAGATAGACAGGAATATATACATATACATAGACAAAACAGTTATTGGCCAAATCATTAGTGATCTAAGCACCATTTGTTTGCAGGGAAGAAGAATTATGGAAGAAATGAAAGAAACAAAAAACTTTAACCAATTCCAGAACCAAGAACCTTTGTTCACTTTACACTTTAGCTTTACTCTTTGTTTTTCACCATTCTAAGGATTCTAAGGAGCCTTTGGTTGTAGAAGACAATGTACCCAGTTATACCCCTGGGTACTGGGTCCCGACTTGCTTAGTCGCCAGCCAGGCTCTCGACTGACAGACTCATATCGAGAACCCCACCGCGCTTCCATACCCAGGTGGCCCATCCACGGGGGATGAGCTCGGACCTGCAAGTTCGGATTCTTCCTGTGGATTTCAGTGGAATTCTGGTAAGAGATATATTAGACGTGTTTTTGTTGTTATTTTCAATATTATTAGAATTCTTAGTTTCCCTAAAAATTTCAGTAGTAGTAGTAGTAGTAGTAGTATAGCAGTAGTAGTACTAGAAGTAGTTGTGACAATAATAAAAAGGATGATGATGCTAATAATAATAATAATAATAATAATAATAATTAAAACTAAGCATAGAGACTAAAATTTATAATATAAAATTGGGACATTGATGGTTTTACAACAGGCAGTAAGCAAAATAGTCCAAAGTAAGGATTGAAACCTGTTCAGAAAATTAGTTTATAATGAACATACCACAACACAACAGTCTCTGCTATGATGATGACGATGGTAATAATAATAATAATGATGATGATGATGATGATGATCCTTTCTACTATAGGCACAAAGCCAGTGATTGTGGGGGAGGGGCTAAGTCAATTACACTGACCCCAGTATTCAACTGGTACTTATTTTATCCACCCTAAAAGCATGAAACGTAAACTCAGCCTTGCCAGAATTTGAACTCAGAATGTGAAGATGAACAGAATGTCATTAAGTATTTAGCCTGGTGTGCTCACGATTCTGCCAGCTTGCCACCTTAATAATAGTAATAGTAGTAGTAGTAGTAGTAATAATAATAATAATAATAATAATAATGATAATAGTAATAATGATGATGATTTCTTACATATAGATACAAAGTCGCAAATTTCAAAGCAGGGAGCAGCTGATGATGTTGAACCCCAGTACTTGACTGGTACTTTACCCAATTAACCCTGTTAGGATGAAAGGCAAATGTAATTTATTCAACCCAGTTTGGTCTTAGCACTGATTGTCGTTAGAAGGGTCATGTGTCCCAATATATGTAGGATTAATTAGATTATTTTGAGTAAACCGCTAAATGAATAGCATTAAAAGAAAAATGTCTAGTCAGTAGGGATACACTGTTAGTTACAAAACATTAAGGAAAGATAAATAATAAAGTAATAAATATATTTAAAGGGGCAACTAATTAAAGCGCAAATTAATAATTTTAGTATAAAGTTTCACAAACACACACACACTCATAGATTTCTGAATCAAAGATAAGGGAGACCAAATGGCTAAAATGGGTTCTTTATGAGTTAAAGACAGCTGTAGAACAAATAATTATATTTCACAGATATAATGCTTTAGTAATAAAACAACAAATTTTGTTGATTTGTTAGCTCATCTGAGACAAAGAATATTTAGTTTCAGATGAGCTATTGAATTAGCGAAAGCAGAGTTTCTTATCCAGCCATCCAAATGTTTTCTCTACCCATTATTCCTAAGAGGGTCATGAGAGTATACCCAACATCTCATTCTTAGTCAAGCCTGAGGTCTCTTCTTGGTTGGCTCAGCTTCAAAAATTTCTCTTGCAATTCTTCCCTGTGAACATTCTAATCTCATGTACAGAATACCAGAGCTGTGACCGCTCAAGGCAGAAAAGTAGAAGCTTCCTTCATCGCCAAGTTACACATCCTGTTGAGTAACGTAATTCCAGAGAACCGGAAGAACCCCATTTCAATCAGTTGCATTCACAATTGCACGCTATTGGTTATTATCCAACATTTTATGAGAAGAATGGAAACCGAATTGTAGACAGCAAGTTTGGTTACTTTACCAATCTATCCTCTTTATACACACTCACATATGTATATGTATAAAATAAATATATACATATAAATATGCACTGACATATATATATATATATATATATATATATATATATATATATAAATACATATTCACATATACAAATATAGATAAATAGACATGTATATATACTTATTTGCATGTAATGTATATATATTATACATATACCGACATATCATCATCATCGTTTAACGACCGTTTTCCATGCTAGCATGGGTTGGACAGTTCGACTGGGGTCTGGGAAGCCAGGAGGCTGCACCAGGCCCAGTCTGATCTGGCAGGGTCTCTACAGCTGGATGCCCTTCCTAATGCCAACCACTCCGTGAGTGTAGTGGGTGCTTTTTACATGCCACTGGCACAGGCACCAGGAGAGGCTGGCAATATATATATATATATGTATACAGATAAACACACACACACACATACATATATAAACATACACATAGCAATACACAAACACACATATATGATCTAAAACCATGTGTGTCTTGGTTTTACAATGGCTATTGTATGGCTGCATGTTGTAAAAGTCGACTAAAATGTTTGGTAACAGGCAGAGAATCCTGCCACAAAACACTACTTCAGAAAAACTTGCCTAACCTATGATAGTAAGGAAGAAATTGAATGTAAAACGATGGCGATGATCATTTATTATTCGCTTTCATTTTCCACAGATTGTTGACCAAGATCACCTTTGGAAACATGGGTGTTTCGTTCAACATCCTTAAACAATCTTTATTCAGGGACCTTTTGAGTAGGGTGGGCTACTTGACCTGAAGAAAATTCTAACTGGGCCCCACCTGCAAGGTCATGCGCTGTTTATCTTGATATGAGATCACCATGTCATGCACATATGGTTGTGATGCATGTGCCTGGTGTACCCTTATCAAACGGGTAGTCCTGACGGGTATACTGGGCTTTGTATATTTTACCCCAGTGTCACTTTGATGGCATGCACTGCTCTCTCACTCAATAATAATAATAATAATAATAATGATGGACTCTCCTATTGAATATGATTTATGAGTGTTTGGCTTTTGCTGAATAACCTGCACAAATGGTTTGTTTATAGTAATCAAATGTATATGAGGTATATTAGCGCACTCCCTCCATCAAATCAATGTTGCCTGAACAGGTGTACCACGCGTCAGGTATCTAAGTGATTCCAGAGCAACACGAGATGAAGCGCTTTGCTCAAGAACACAATGCACCGTCTGATCAAGGAATTGAAACCTTGAGCTGGCAAATATGAGTGCAAAAATCTAACCACTAGGACTAATAATAATAATAATAATAATAATAATAATAATAATAATAATAATAATAATGATGATGATGATAATAATAATTAGAATAACAGTTTCAAATTTTGGAACTAGGCCAGCAATTTTACTGGAGTGGGTAAGTCAATTAAATCAACCCCTGTGCTTAACTGGTACTTATTTTATCAACTTCAAAACAATGAAAAGTGAAGTTGACTTTGTCGGAATTTGAACCCAGAATGTAAAGAGCTGGAAGAAACATTGCCAAGCATTCTGTCCAACGTACAAATGATGATCAACAAGAAGGGCATCTGACCACAGAAATTCTGCCTTTCCAATGCAAGTATGGAAGAGCATACGTTAAACAATAATGGTGATGATATGATTCAACGTTCCCTGCCCTGTTGTAAATACAGCTGCAGATTTCAAAAAATAAATCCTCTAAATTAGCCAAGTTGCACTATTTAGCAGAAAGCATGCCAAAAAACTAAACTAAAATAACTTGAAATAATTTACAGAGAAATAAACAACCTTGATTGTTGCTCAGGAGTAAGATTTATGAAGACAGTTTTTACGGTAAAGAGAAACAAACAACTTTGATATACGTCTAAAAAAAGCAAGATTACATAATATGCTTAAAAAAATTTACCAATAACACCAGACATTGGCACAAAATACCAAGGCTGTTTCCTAGTTCATGTTATTATTTTCGTTAGTACCAGTTAAATACGGGAGTTGATTTAATCAACTGGTAACCTCCTGTAATTCTTTGGCATCGTGCCTAACATAAAAACCATCACTACCAGACTATTTCGTGTAGCCAAGGTCTCTAAAAATCTTTGGGGGTTACATTTTCTGTGTTTATAGGTATTCTAGTTAGATCAGTAAATAGATAGATACATTTATGCATACATTATAGATATATATACATACACACACACATACAAACGCATACACACATATAGATATACATTTTATACATTTACAGAAATATATGTATATGTGTATACACACACACACATACATGCATGCACACACACATACACACATGATGATTAAAGACCATATCACTTCACAGGCTTGGGAAAGATAAACGAAGTTGCGTATCTCAAAGTTGAAAGACATCTAATTAATTATCTCACTTGAAAGACATCTAATTAATTATCTAGCTTGAAAGACATCTAATTATCTCGCTAAAATTATGTGAAACACTAAGAGTAGAAATACTTTTAAAATTGAAAGACTAAAAAACTGCAAGATACTCCTAAATGACACTCAGAGTGCTAATTAAATAAATCATACTCCTATATAACTGTAAGTGTAATAATTATATAGGATACTCCTATAAGTCTGTCAGAGTAGCAAATATATAAAGTATACGCTTGTGTGACTGATGAATAGTATATATAGATGTGTGTGTATACAGGGTGACACAAAAGTCACGCACCACCCTAATAATGAGGAAAAGTATGATTAAGGAGGAACATCAACAAACATGAAGATGTTATGGCAAAGGATTATTTTACTGGTGTGCGGCTTTCGAGCTACCATACACACACACACACACACACACACACTCATATGTATTTTAGCAAGTCAAATGTTATGCCCAGTCATAGAGTGACCACTAATTTTGCACCTATAAGTGCTTATCAGTACAGGTGATGCAAAACCAAGGATAATTCTATGAGCAGCCATAACTTTGCCATCCTAAAAAATATATATTACTGCTCTAATACTTTAGAGTTTGTTTCTTTTTGGGGGTCTACGAACTACTGATGATAAATATATATATAAGTGGACAAATGAAAGAAAGGTCACTTAACACATTTATTGGAAGTTACCTGTACAATTCAAAACAGTTTTATTTGGAATCTGAAATCAAACTGCTCTGAATTATACAATATATATATATATATATGATACCCCTGTAGTAAATATATATGAAACCCCAATATGATTGTACGAGTAGTAGAGTAATGAATATATGAGACACTCATATATATTTGACTATAGCAAATATATGATACTCTTGTGTGAATGATGAGTACTAAATGTATGACGCTCCTATATGACGGTAAGAGTAGTTAATATATGATACGACTATATGATGAGTAGTAACTATTTAAAAGAACAGCCGTGTATGACTGTAAGAGTACTAAATACATGATACTATTATATGACTGATGAGTAGTAAATGTATGACAATCGTATATGGCCAATGAGTAGTAAATATATAAGATAGTCCTATGTGTCTGTAAGAGTAATAAGTATAGAAGACAATCATAAATTGGTTCTATGATACTCATATATATGACTTTAAGAGTAGCAAGTTCATAAGATATACATAAATGCGACTACAACAGTAGCAAAGACGTAAACTTGTTCAGGCGGAGGAAGTTAGAGGGGGGGAAGAAATTGGATTAAAATTGTTATGACTAACTGCTTTGTTTATTTAATTGTTTGTAAACAATTAACTTTGACAGATCCTATTGTAATTAGACATTCCACTGAAGTTTCTGTCACTCTCTCCAGAACCACTTTCATCCACAGGAATGAGGGTACTTCTCAAAATACAGAAGGGCTTTTATGAGTGATTGGAGAACCATGCATCATCGCAGCAACACGCAGAAGAAATATTCTTCAGATTTGGGAGAAAAAAAAAGATAAGGCAAAGAATAAAATAAAATAGAAATTAAATGTATTAATAGCTAGAAATAGATATTTAACATTTAATAAATATTATTGGCAAATTAAGATTTTTTTTTTTTTAAATAACTGATGTAAATAGAATCTTGATTCCCCGCCAAAAAAAAAACAAAAACAACAACAGAAATCAAAACAGCAATACAAACAAACAAAAAGAAGAAGCTGGGAAAGATTTGAGGGAATTGAAAGTTGAAGAAAAGAATTTCAGTTGAGGTTGGACGAAGGAGTTAAGCAGGGTTTGGAGAAGAGGATGGACTGGAAGCAAGAGAATGTGGGACGGAGGGAAAAGTATTGAGTGTTGAAGATTAAGAAAGGGGTAAGAATGAGGGTAAGCTGCTCAGGGAAGGGAAGTAGCTGGGGACGAATATGCAGAGAGGGGGGGGGGGAAACCCAGCAAATTTAAGAGACAATGTGAACAGAATGAGGGTCAACTTACTGTTATCTCTGCATACTGTGACTATAGCAGAAGAATGGATGGTGTTACGGAGAGCACGCTGCATCTGTAGAGAAAGAAAAACAAAAACAAAAATAAATAAATAACAAGAGTTTTACAATAAACAATTACCTCAGCTAATTGATATTCACTTCTTCCTTAATTAATCCAGAACATTCAAGGAAGGGATAGCTAACCCCCACAACTAGAAACACCTAGCATGTTACTAATGTCTGAAAGGCAGTGAGCTGGCAGAGTGGTTAGCATGCTGGACGAAATGCTTAGCAGTATTTCATCTGCCGTTACGTTCTGAGTTCAAATTCCGCCGAGGTCAACTTTGCCTTTCATCCTTTCGGGGTCGATTAAATAAGTACCAGTTACGCACTGGGGTCGATATAATCGACTTAATCCGTTTGTCTGTCCTTGTTTGTCCTCTTTATGTTTAGCCCCTTGTGGGTAGTAAAGAAATAGGTATTTCACTCTGAGTTCAAATTCCAGTGAAGTCAACCTTGCCTTTCAATCTTTCAGGGTCAATAAAACAAGTACCAGTTGAACACTGGGGTCAATGTAATCGACCCATCCCCTCCCCTAATATGGCTCCCTTGTGGCAAAATTTGAAACCATATTACTAATGCCTGGACACCATGTCTACATACAGGACAAGAGGCTGCCAAAGCAGCTCTTCTACTTGTTCATGTGAAGGAAGTTAGATAAGGGAAGCAAACTGTAATAAAATTGTTAGGAATAACTGCTTTGTTTATTCAATTATTGGTAAAAAATTAACCTTTAGCACACTTCATTCCCTCTAGAATTGTTTCTCCTGCCACTGCTCTGTTACTACAGGGGAGAAAACACATATGGTGACAGGATGCACCTACAGTGTGCTAAAGGTTAATCTTCACAGATCCTATTATAACAGACATTCCACTGATGTTTTTGTCACTCTCTCCAGAACCACTTTCATCCACAGGAATGTGGGAACTTCTCAAAATACAGAAGGGCATTTATAAGTGAGGGCTTCTTTCAGTTTCTATCAATGAAATCCTCTCACAAAGCTTCAACAGAGAGAGTCAGTGTACAACATATGTATATTTTGTTCCTTCTTGAGCCATGCCTGGCTCATAAGGGCCACTTTCCCAGTTTCCTTCAACAGGATGCCGGTCCGTCGCAGGTGAGCTGCAAGATGCAGGAAGAAGGAGTGAGAGAAAGTTGTGGCGAAAGAGTCAGCAGAAGTTCGCCATTACCTTCTGCCGGAGCCGCCTGGAGCTTAGGTGTTTCGCTCATAAACACACACATCGCCCGGTCTGAGATTCGAACCCGCGATCCCTCAAGCACGAGTCCGCTACTCTAACCACTAGGCCATGTGCCTCCACAACATATGCATACATTGGAACATTTACATAGTCTTACTGAGATTGGGAAGTGGTCTTACTCAGTCACAAGGTGACATCCACCATGTGTGAGTGTGGTTTGGAGTGATAAGGGCTGAATGCAAGAAGCCCAAACTTCAAAAGTCTGAAAACTCAGAATATCGAAAGATTTGAATAACCAAAAACTCAGAACACCAAACTCGAACTCTGAAATATTTTAAGAGAAAATGTGGAAAAAAAAAGAAAGAAAAAAAAAGTGATCTTAATAGTCATTTAATTACAGTTTTAAAAGACAGTTTATTTGAGAAAAATATTATAAAATATTTACTGAAAAAAAAAATTAAAACTATTACAGAGATACGAGATCAAGCTAAAATCTAAATAGTTTACTTATCAAATATTTCTTCTTTAACTTCTGTATTTATTGAATGTTTTCCTTTTTCATTTTCATTAAAAAAAAAACAGAGGAAGTGAATAAAAGGTCCGAATTTAAGACTCGTGCACTTGCTTATCTCCCTTTGCCTTTCACTTCCAATAGCATCAAATTCCATAACATCGGTTCAATTTACTCTTCCAATACTGCAACGCCACCTCAAGCATATGCACGACTATGCCACTCCTGGCCTCGATAGTATTGCTTATCTACTTCTCAAACTCTCAGATGTAGTGGGCTCTTTCACTACTTTTCAAATGTTGCCTAAACAACTGTGTAACCCCACAATGTGGAAAATGACCAGCATTATCCTCTGTTTAAAAAAAAAAGTGAGCTCATATAATCAGCCAATTAACTAAAAACAGCTCATGATTTTATAAAGTTTTTTTCAAGCTCAGAAAGGTCAAAACATGGAACAAACTACTTGCATTGGTTGTTAGCAGTCAAGGACACTACACCCTTCAAAAACTTCTTGCCTCCCAAAATTCACCAACACTGCTCCTCATATACTTATGCACGCTTTCATCTTTATGGCTTTCTCTTTTACTCTGTATTTTTCTGTCTCTCTTGATGGTTTGTGCAGGCACTTTAGGTTTCCAGTGCTGTCTTTATTTACGTAATCTATCGCTGCTTTTTGCTCCCCTCGACTACAAACATTTATTTAATATCTGACAGAATTATAAGAAGGGAAATAAAAAAGGCAAATTTACTTTTCTTGTTTGGTAAATGGCAGTACTTATGGACACAACAGAGATGATGAGTATACTGGAGGCGTAGTAGACGTATTCATCTATCATCCACAGGATGATGCTGAATAACTGGAATACATAGAATGGACTGAGGATCTAAAAAGAGAGAAAGGAAAAGAGAAAGGTTGTAGTGAGAACATTAAACAACGGCAGTAAGAATAACAACTCCATTGCTATCATCATTATTATTATTATTATTATTATTATTAAGGCAATGAGCTGGGGGAATCATTAACACGCTAGGCAAAATGCTTAGTGGTACTCCAATCTGAGTTCAAATTCTGCCAAGGTCCACATTGCCTTTCATCTTTCCAGGGTCGATAAAACAAGTACCAGTTATACACTGGGGGTCAGTGTAATCGACTCATCCCCTCCTTCAAAATGGCTGCTCTTGAGGCAAAATTTGAAACCATTTTTTTTTTTTTGCTACACAACAATAGCAGCAAGTTGGCAGAATCCTTATAGCATTGGATAAAATGCCTTGGAGTATTTCTTCTAGCTCTTTATGTTGTAGGTTCAAATCACGCTGAGACCAACTTTACCATTCAGCTATCCAAAGGTGATAAACTAGCAGACAAGTACCAGAGTTGTATTAATGTCAAATTAATATTAACATATTTAATTCTGACAGCAATAAAGAACAATCTGGAAATAAATAGTACTATACTAAATTGTAAGAACATTGTGCTAGACAAAAAGATTGAATATATAAACTATAGCTATCAAATTCCTCACAATCTCTCAATTTCAAATTCAAAATTCTGATCTGATCACATGTTGTGAGGAGACAGTTAACTTGCCCATATAAACGGTTAATGCCAGAGGAAAACCATACGTGTTTTTTTTTTTAAATGATGATAGTCAATGGCTGTTATTAATGTCAGTATTTCTGGCAAGGATAAGGTAGTGACTTGCCAAAACTATTAGCATGCCAGACAAAATGTTTAGCAGCATTTCATCTGTTTACACATTCTGAATTCAAATTCCATTGAGGTTGACTTTGCCCTTTTATCCTGTCAGAGTCAATAAAATATGTACCAGTCAAATACTGGGGTCAATGTAATTGACTAACCCCCACCCAACACTCAAAAACTGCTGGTCCTGTGCCAAAATTCGAAACCCTTATTTCTGGCAAGGATGGAAGGCGACTCCAGACAGGTTTCAGTTTTATTTCACCTCCTCAGGAAAGCACAGGCTAAATTGTATTTGTCAAAATTGTGATGAATGACTTGCTAAGTAAAATATCTTCAAACTGCAGATCTGGCTTGAATGATGCTTGCAACAGAATGAAACCTACAATGGGTACCCAGGGGCTAAGGGATAGCATTGGAACTTATGGCTAAGTGTACCACGTATGTAGACCACAGCACAATTTGAACTCAGCAGGCAAAAAGCTGCAGCAGGTAGTATAATGCATCTTGTCCAATGCTCTACTGATTCATCGACCCCCTAGAAGGATGAAAAGCAAAGCTGACCATGCCATAATTTGAACTCGGAACACACTGAGCCAAAATAGAAGGCATTTTACCTGATGCTCGAATGACTCGACCAATTTATTGCCCTGTTGTGAGTATCAAAAACATAACTGGAGCTTTTATTCGAGGTTATTACATGGAACTTCATTAATCTTTAAGCTTTCGGATTAATCAGTCAGAAATGAGGCTTATTTATTCACATTGTTATAAATCAATCATGCATTATCTCATAGCTTCGAGATTTCAATGAGGTGATAGTTTATTTTTAGAATGATGTTGTAGGGTAGGTGTGAGAGGCCAGACCTGGACAGTTTGACCATAAAACAAGTAGACTATCCGAGCTGGACATAGCCAGCTTAAATGCTAATGGGATAAATCATGTTTAAATCACACAAGACATTTTGTATCATAGAACGAGAAGTAGTCTCAGGTGGGTATCAAAAGGGCTGATTTTTTGATAATTTTTCTGACACATTATATGACATACTTGTAACTATCGTTAATGATAACAAAAGGAAGGAAGGAAGGAAGAAAGAAAGGGAGGGAGGGAGGGAAGAAGGAAGGAAGGACGGTTGGTAGATAGACACATAGGAAGACAGACAGACAAATAGACAGACTGATAGAAAGATGGATATATTCAAATGCGAGAAATAAGTAGAGCTAGTGTTGTATTATTAAACACATAGTCAAAGTAAGTGTCTTGGTTGTTTGCTGGTAGGCTGCGAGATGGCACAGCGGAGATGACTCCATGAAAGTGTTTAAAACACCTGAAAGCCACAGACAGACAAGACAACTCACCCTAAATCCCATTCAGAAGTGATGGCCATCAATATTTCACCAGTCCATGACTATAGCAAATAATGTGAAAAAAACATTTGCTGGTATGCCCCAGTGATACATACACAAGAATAAATCCAAATAGGAACTAGAAGCAGTGCTAGGGTTGTAAATATGGTCAAACACACAAACTCAATGTACATGCTTTGCTTGTTTGCCTGCAAGCTGCAGTTTGGCATTGTGGAGAGAGAGAGAGAGATACCTCTTTAAATAATAAAACGATGATGGGTGTTACGTGGATAGGAATTGAGTTTTCACCATACAAATTGCGACTGAAAGAGAGAGAAAAAAATAGAATAAGTCATATATGCGTAAGTACAAGTAAGTTTGTGTGTGTGTGTGTGTGTGTGTGTACATCTGTGTCCATGTAAATATGTATTGGGCACCGTTTTTGAATTCCATATGTCTAACAATCGTAGACATGTTTACAGAATAAAAAAAACAACACAGCACCGATGACTTTCGAAAACATTTTTTCTCAGGCTCAGAATTGCTGAAGCATGGAATAAACTACCTGCATCAGTTGTTAGCTGTCAGAACACTGCATCCTTCAAAACCTTCATGCTTCCTGAAATTTTCTACCAGTATACCTGAGGCTCCGACCCAAACCCCATCTTTATAATTTTTTTTCTTAAACAACTCATTCACTGTCCACATCCTGTCCATTATTCTATCTACTGTTCATGCACTTTTTGGCTACTTTTTCTGGTGAGTTGTTGCACATCTGAGCATTGCATACAATAAATTCATTATTATTATTATCATTCTTCACTGATGCTTAAATCCTTTGTCAATCTCTAAATCTTTCATTGAAGGCTATATTTTTTTCTTAAGTATACATCCTTCACAAATGTGTTTATATTTTGTCTGGTAAGTACGCGACAGAGTGTAAGTACCTTGAGAGATAAGTTGGACCTAAGAAGCATCAGTTGTGGTGTGCAAAAGAGACAATTGGTCATGTGGCGAGAATGGATGAGGATAACTGTGTGAAAAAGTGCCACACCCTAGTGGTTGAGGGAACTTGTGGAAGAGGTAGACCCAAGGAAACCTGGGATGAGGTGGTGAAGCATGACCTCCGAACATGAGGCCTCACCGAGGCAATGACTAGTGACCGAGACCTTTGGAAATATGCTGTGCATGAGAAGACCCGGCAAGACAAGTGAGACCATAACCCGTGGCCTTTACCAGGGGTGTAGCCAGCCTACTTATGAGTTCCTTTCCTTTGGACACAAAACTCTGCTTGCGAAGACCTGTTGAGGTAAGTGAAATCAAAATCGAAATTGAATTTGAAATCGAACCAAATTTGACTGGCACCAACCTTCCTTCTTTGGGCTCTAAACTCTGCTTGCAAACACCTGTTGGGGCAGGTGAAATCGAGATTGAACCAAATTCGATGCCAGTGGAGCTCTGTGGATCCATCCGAGCGGGATCACTGCCAGAGCAGATGTTTGGCACCATTTGAGCGTGACCGTTACCTGCGTCGCCCTACTAGCACGTGAACAAAACATTCGAGTGAGGTCATTGCTAGTGCCACTGGACTGACTCCTGTGCAGGTGGTACTTAAAAACCACCATTTGAGCATAGCCATGGCCAGTACCGCCAGACTGGCCCTCGTGCTGGTGGCACATAAAAGCATCCACTACACTCTCGGATTCGTTGGCGTTAGGAAGGGCATCCAGCTGTAGAAACACTGCCAGATCAGATTGGATCCTGGTGCAGCCATCTGGTTCATCAGTCCTCAGTCAAATCGTCCAACCCATGCTAACATGGAAAGCGGACGTTAAACAATGATGATGATGATGATATACATCCTTCACAAATGTGTTTATATTTTTTCCTAAGTATACATCGTTTTCCCACTCACATAATACTGGTTCACCCAAAGCTATAATACAAAAGTCACTTGTTCTTCACCCACAACTAAGGGTTGTGAAGGGAACACTTAACCATAATCATGCCTGATAAACAGTAAAATTAAATTTCCATCACTAATTAGAGTCAGAGACAAACTATAACAGATAAATATATATTGCAAAAAAAAAAAGGCAAAAAGGAAAACGTTTTGCTGAAGTCCTTAAAATAGCGATTTTACGAAGGGATGTAACATTTCCCACCTAACATTGAATATAAAGGGAGATAATATTTTTTAAAATTCTTTTAAAAAAATTACATAAATTGAGTAAAGTGTTTAGCAGAGTGGAAAGTCAACTGTTAAAATTATTTTCATACAGTTCTATATTTAAGAGACGAGGAATTATGTACATTATTTACAATTGACAGATATTTGTCATCATCTTGTTTGTTGTTAACACAACGTTTCGGCTGATATACCCTCCAGCCTTCATCAGGTGTCTTGGAGAAATTTCGAACCTGGGTTCTCGTTCCTAAGGTATTTTTCGATATTATTATTATTATTATTCAGGTCACTGCCTGGAATCGAACTCGGAATCTTGGAGTTAGTATCTCACACTCTTAACCACAACACCATATGCCCACAGGCATATGGCATAGTTTTCTATAGTTACCTAATTCTGAGTCTCAAATGTATTTTAACTTTTTAATTATAAAAAACTGGACTGATTGAATGTGCTGCAAAAAAACAAAGAAAATAGTAATTAAATAATTAAATAAAAAAAAAAAATACTGAAAAAATACCATTTAAAATTGGCCCAAGGAAAAAATGTATTTAAACTGTATTAGAGAAATAGATTTCTGCTATTTGCCCCAAGGACATAAAAGAAAAACAGTATAAACACACACCCAAATATGGTAGGATAATTACATTAAATATAGAAACAGAAATATGAATAAGATTCCTTTCTGGAATGGTAAATCTTGAAGCAGACAAAACTATAAAGAATAGCATGGACGTATTGGGTTAAAAAATCCTTTGGATAAAAATGTTGAAGGCTTCCTGAAGTTTCTAAATTCTTATGGCAACAACATAAAAATCTTGCTGGTAAGAATGAAGTTTCTAAATTTATTTTGTTTTGAATTATCTGAAATCCTCCAGGAGTGGCTGTGTGGTAAGTAACTTGCTTACCAACCACATGGTTCTGGGTTCAGTCCCACTGTGTGGCACTTTGGGCAAGTGTCTTCTACTATAGCTTCGGGCCAACCAAAGCCTTGTGAGTGGATCTGGTAGACGGAAACTGAAAGAAGCCCGTCGTATATATGCATATGTGTGTGTTTGTGTGTCTGTATTTGTCCCCGCAACATCGCTTGACAACCGACGCTGGTATGTTTACGTCTCCATAACTTAGCGGTTCGGCAAAAGAATCTGTAGAATAAGTACAAGGCTAACAAAGAATAAGTCCTGGGGTCGCTTTGCTCGACTAAAGGCGGTGCTCCAGCATGGCCACAGTCAAATGACTGAAACAAGTAAAAGAGTAATACATTAAATTGTACAAATTTTTAAATGAAGAACGAAGCTCGAAAATCAATAACGGCAGTTAATATATACCCAGATATCCAAACAATATCCAAAGTTTGTTCCATCTTTAATGGAGAATGGATCCTCACCATCATTATCGTTTAACGTCCATTGTCCATACTGGCATGGGTTGGATGGTTTGACCAGGGCTGGTAAGCTGAGAGGCCGCACCACATTCTAGGCTGATTCGGCATGGTTTCTATGACTGGATGCCCTTCCTAATGCCAACCACTCCAAGAGTATATATAAATAGGTAAACGAATTTAAGAAAACAAAAAAAAAATCTCCAAAATTTTCTACCTTAGAATTTAGTTTGATTTCGAATAGAAGCAGCGAAAAGGAGGTTCCTCTGAAGTGTCTCCAGGGTGATGTTACTCAACAGAGTATGTAGCCTGGAGAACAGGAACCTCTCCAGACTGAGCTGGAACTTCTCTGCATTGAGATCGCAGCCCTTGTGTTACAGACATAGAATTAGAATGTCTGAGGACAGGTTTTTCAAGCTGAGCTAACTGGCAGGAGACTTAGGGATAGACCACGAACGAGATGGGTGGATGACATCCATAATCTCAGTTGGTCGTGCTTTAGAATCCAGCTGGAAAGTCTAATGGGGATTGCTTCTGGCAGGACCATATGGAAGAGGTGCCTGGAGATTCTAATCCCATGACTGTCCCAAGAATAGTAGATGGATGGATGGATTATTATGAATTTGGGGAGAAAACGTCAGTTTTGAGAAGTTCAGAATATCAAGACATGAAGTTGGAGTTTTTCAAAAATAGAACATTCTTGCAAAATCTTAATTGAAAGAATGGTTAAAAAAAAAAAAAAGGAAGAATTTTTGAAAATGCTGAACTGAAAGAATGGTAAAAAGGAAGGATTTTAAAAAATCTGAACTGAAAGAATGGTAAAAAAAAAAAGGAGGAATTTTTACTTACCGTTGAATGACCTCATCTGATGTAAGACCTTTGCAATCATGGAAGAATACCAAAGATGTATCTTCTTCCAATCCTCTGAGAAATAAAATGAGAAGTGAGAGATGTATGTTACATAAAATCCAAAGTTTTCTTAGACAACACTATAACTCCCGCCAACATTAACTGTGCTTTTAATACAGTATGCCCATGAGAGACATTATCTCGGGACAACTATTACAATAAGCTGGCCTATCAATGGTGTATATACATTACACTACAGGGACGGAAATTATAACTAGTGCACCGTTCCTGAATGGTAAGTTTTACTATGAAAGGACACTACAATTGATGCTTCAATAAACCTTGTCTTCTTGAATAGTGTGCTACAAAATGACAAAACACAAAAATATTTCCTTCCTATTTGGTGTTTGGGAAGTGACAAGACTGGCTGATGCAAAGAAAAACTGCTGCTGAAACAATAGTAGAAAGGGTATTCTAGATAACCCACAAAAATTGAAGTGGATTTTATGAAGGCACTGGAACTAGAAAAGTTAAACCCAGCTACACTGAAGGGTCCTCTTTCCTCTGTGTCCTTCCTGCTTTATTGTTCATCATTTTATTGGTGCATTTTGTCACGGCACCAACAATGGTAACGTTTCTTTCTGCACTGTATAACTAAATGGGCCTCACAACTTTAAGCTGTGTCCAACTGCCCAATACAACGTGACTGAGAGGGTCAATTCAATGTAGGATTTGAAACCAAGACCATCAGTCAGGCATTTGACATGTTGCTTTGTGAACAAGTTTTGATTGTAAACTATTACATTGTAAGAGAAAAAAAAGGGCAGAAATAGAGCATCATCACCAAAAATGTTTCAGAATCTTACCTTAATTTTCTATAGTTACCTAATTCTGAGTCCCAAATGTATTTTAACTTTTTAATTATAAAAAACTGGACTGATTGAATGTGCTGCAAAAAACGAAGAAAATAGTAATTAAATAATTAAATTTAAAAAAAAGAAAATACTGAAAAAATACCATTTAAAATTGGCCCAAGGAAAAAATGTATTTAAACTGTATTAGAGAAATAGATTTCTGCTATTTGCCCCAAGGACATAAAAGAAAAACAGTATAAACACACACCCAAATATGGTAGGATAATTACATTAAATATAGAAACGGAAATATGAATAAGATTCCTTTCTGGAATGGTAAATCTTGAAGCAGACAAAACTATAAATAATAGCATGGACGTATTGGGTTAAAAAATCCTTTGGATAAAAATGTTGAAGGCTTCCTGAAGTTTCTAAATTCTTATGGCAACAACATAAAAATCTTGCTGGTAAGAATGAAGTTTCTAGAGTGGAGAAATTCAAAGGATTGCTTTGGTCCAGTGGTACAACAGCTGTCATGTCTATAGGAGACGTGGGTGCAAGTCCTACAAGCAGCCTTTGACATTTTCTATCAAAAAGGGATTTTTTAACCAAATATTTACATATTATTTATTTATAGCTTTGTCTGCTTCAAGATCCACCACTCAAAAATAGAATTACTTCATGTTCTCTCAAAGTTTATCAATTTTTATGAAATCAACTATATATAAAAATATAATGCAAAATAAAAAAAATTAGTAAAGTGTGACATGTGAGATACCAAAAACAATACCTATACACATAAATATATTACCTGGCTAATTGCATAATCAATGCTTATATTTCTGCTGTTAGTTTCACCATAATTTGGTTCTTCATATAACGCTTTGTAATCTGCCTAATTAAAAGGAACAATGCAAACAGAAGGTGGATCTCGAAGCATTGCCTGAACAACAAAACTGTGGTGAAACTAACAATAGTAATACTTAAAAGAACAAAAAAACCTGGCACTCCATCGGTTGCAACAGGGGTTCCATTTCATTTGATCAACGGAACAGTTCCATTCCGTTTGATCAATGGAACAGCCTACTTGTGAAATTAACGTGCAAGCAGCTGAGCACTCCACAGACACATGTACACTAAACATGGTTCTCAGGGAGATTCAGCGTGACACAGTGTGAGACAAGGCTGCCCCCCTTGTGAATTACAGGTACAACTCATTTTTGCCAGCTGAGTGGACTGGGGCAATAAAGTGAAGTAAAGTGTCTTGCTCAAGGACACAACGCATCGCCAGGAATTGAACTCATGACCTTACGATCATGAACTGAATGCCCCAACCACTAAGGCTTTCACTAGGTAATGTAACAAAGGATTATCCAACAAATGAGAGAGAGAGAGAGAGAGAGAGAGAGAGAGAGAGAAAGAGGGGGAGAGATGGACAGATAGATGGATGGACCAACAGACAGGTAGGCATGCATGCATGCAGACAAACAGACATGGAGAGATACATGAAATGGTCGAGTTGTGTGCACCTACCGATTGTTCCATGGCTGAATCTTGTAAATATGCAGCAGTGGAAAGTTTGCCTTTATACATGGAAAAAGATGCATCTGCAAGTTTGGTAAGTTGGGTGCTGTGAAGAAAAGAGAAAAAGAAAGGAGGGAAATTCCAATAAACACAACAGGTTTAAAGAGTCAAGTTTTAATACAATTTAACGAGTTATTATAGCAGTATTCCCCCCCTCCCACTCACACACACACACACAGGCATGGCTATGTGGTAAAAAGCTTACTTCCCAACCACACAGGTCTGGGTTCAGTCCCACTGCATGGCACCTTGGGCAAGTGTCTTCTACTATATAGCCTTGGGCTGACCAAAGACTTGTAAGTGGATTTGGTTGATGGAAACTGAAAGAAACCCATTGTATGTATGTATATAAATATATATATATGTGTGTGTGTATTTATATATGTGTGTGTGTATGTGTCTGTATCTCTTTACTCTTTTATTCTTTTACTTGTTTCAGTCAGTTGACTGTGGCCATGCTGGAGCACTGCCTTTAGTCGAGCAAATCGACCCCAGGACTTATTCTTTGTAAGCCCAGTACTTATTCCATCCGTCTCTTTTGCCGAACCACTAATTTACGGGGACGTAAACACACCAGCATCAGTTGTCAAGCGATGTTGAGGGGGCAAACACAGACACACACAAACACATATATATATACGACGGGCTTCTTTCAGTTTCCATATACACATACACATTTTTATTGAAGCTGCAAAAACATCACAAAAAACTGTGACTCAGAGTTTCACATTCCCATTCGTTGGAGAGTTGTGATCATTTTCAATAAAAAAGCAAACCTTCAGTAGTCGAGGACTATTTTGTTGCATCTTAATAATAATAATAATGAAATTATTGTGTACAGTGCTCAGGTGCACCACAACATGAAATCACATTTGCATTTATGGGCTTACTCAAGTGTGTGTGTGTGTGTCTTTATGCTTGTTTGTCCCCCCACTACTGCACTGGTGTTGGTTTGTTTATGTCCATGTAGCTTAGTGGTTTGGCACAAGAGACCGATAGAGTAAGTACTAAGCTTAAAAAGTAAGTCCTAGAGTCGCTTTGTTCGACTAAACCCTTTTAAGGTGGTGCCCCAGTATGGCCTCAGTCAAATGGCTGAAACAAATAAAAGATAAAAGACGCACTCACACTTCTGATTCCAGTGACAGACCCTCTTTCAAAATTCTTACAAATGCCAGTAGCACGTAAAAAGCACCAACCAATCGTGGCCGTTGCCAGCCCCCTCTGGCCCGTGCCGGTGGCACGTAAAAAGCACCAACCAATCGTGGCCGTTGCCAGCCCCCTCTGGCCCGTGCCGGTGGCATGTAAAAAGCACCCACTACCCTCATGAAGAGCATGGGGTGGTTGGCATTAGGAAGGGCATCCAGCTGTAGAAACACTGCCAGATCAGACTGGAGCCTGGTGCAGCCTCCTGGTTTTCCAGACCCTGGTCGAACCATCCAACCCATGCTAGCATGGAAAGCGGACGTTATATGATGATGATGATGGTGAAACATGTAATCAAAACTGAATTTACAATCATAGAAAACAAGAAAATAATTGTTTGTGTTTTAGGCATGAGACATGGCCATGTGGTAGGAAGTTTGCTTCCCAACCACACAGCTACGAGTTCAGTCCCACAGCATAGCACCTTGGGCAAATATCTTCTGCTATAGCCTCTAGGCTGATCAAAGCCTTGTAAGTGGATGTGGAATACGGAAACTGAAAGAAGCCTATCATATATACTTGTGTGTGTGTGTGTGTGTGTGTGTGTGTGTGTCTATCCAATTACTGCTTGGCAACTGTTGTTGGCTTGTTTATGTCCCTGTAACTCAACGGTTCAGCAAAAGAGACTGAAAGAATAAGTACCAGGCTTTAAAACAAAAAGGGATCAATTCATTCGACTAATATTCTTCAAGGCGGTGCCCCAGCATGGCCACATTCTACTGACTGAAACAAATAAGAGATAAAAGATAAAGTAAGCAATTTTGAGGTTTGTAGATTACATCAATCATAAAACTTGGGAAGTTTTGTGTTTTCAAGGTCCCAGAGCCATGGAGGTTAAAACTGACCTCAGTGAGACTTGAAACCAGAATGCCAAGAACTGTAACTGAACCAAACCATGTAGAATTTTATCCAATACCCTGACAATTCTGCCAAAGGGCGAAGGCTCAACATTATGAGGATCAGCTCCACAAGGATGAAAAACAAAGTTGATCATGGCAGGATTTGAACTCACAACATAAAGAACTAGAAAAATGCCACTAAGCATTTTGTCTGATACCCAAATGATTCTGCCGGTTTAATAATGGTAATATTTCTTTCTGCTAAAGGCACAAAGCCTGAAATTTGGTTGGAGGAAGCTAGCTGATTATATTAACCCCAAAAGGATGAAAGGCAAAGTCACCCTCAGCAGGATTTGAGCTCAGAATGCAAAGACAGAAGAAATGGCACTAAGCATTTCATCCAGTCTGCTAATGGTTCTGCCAACTTGAAAGGGTGGAAGGCAAATTCGATCTCGGCAGAATTTGAACTCAGAACGTCATGGCAGACAAAATACTGCTAAGCATTTTGCTCAGCATGCTAACAATTCTGCCAGCTCACCACCTTCTTGATGATGATGATGATTATGATGGTGATGATGATGATGATTATGATGGTGGTGGTGATGATGATAGTGATGGTGGTGGTGATGATGGTGGTGATGATGATGATTATGATGGTGATGATGATGATGATGATGGTGGTGATGATGATGATGATGATGATGATGATGGTGATTATGATGGTGATGATGATGAGCATAGTGATGGTGGTTGTGGTGGTGGTGGTGGTGATGATGGTGGTGATGATGATGATGATGATGGTGGTGGTGATGATGATGATTATGATGATGGTGGTGGTGGTGGTGGTGGTGGTGGTGATGATGATGATGGTGATGATGATGATGATGGTGGTGGTGGTGATGATGAGCATAGTGATGGTGGTTGTGGTGGTGGTGGTGGTGGTGATGATGATGATGATGCAGTACCAGGCAGTGGCTTTCATGGCTTCTGATCTTAACTGATTGGAAGTGTTATCACATACATTGTTTTGTCTTGGTGTAAAAGATGGGCTACAGTATATATTCTGCTCAATACCACAGATTTGCTTGTCAGTTGAGCAGGTCCCTTAGTGGCTGATGATATGTGCATCTCTGATCATGAGCAGACATAGCAGGGGAGCATCATAGCCGTGTGTTGAGAGGAATTCTTAGGAAGTTTGAATAATTCACCTCTGGAAACATGGATGTTTCATTCAACATCCTTAAAGAAACCTTACTCAGGAACCTTTTGAGCGGGATGGGTTACTCAACCTGAAGAAAATACTAACTGGGCCCCACCTGCAAGGTTATGTGCTATTTATCTTCACATGAGATCACCATGTCGTGCACATATGGTTGTGATGCATGTGCCTGGTGTACCCTTATCAGACAAGTAGTTATGATGGGTATAATAAGCTTTGTATATTTTACCCTAGTGTTACTTTGATGGCATGCACTGCTCTCTCATTCAACAACAACAACAATAAGTAAAAAATAAATAAATGTGCCCTTTTAAAGCCTAGCCAGGCTCATGGGCCCGATTTCCCGGTTTCAATGGCGTATGTGTTCCCCAGCTGGACGGGATGCCAGTCCATCACAGGTTACTCATTTTTGCCAGCTGAGTAGACTGGAGCAACATGAAATGAAGTGTTTTGCTCAAGAACACAACACGACGTCCGGTCCAGGAATCGAAACCACAATCTTACGATCATGATGCTGACACCCTAACCACTCAGCCATGCACCTCCACAATAATAATAAGTAGAAAGATAAATTTTTTTTCAACACGTAAATACTGAACAGTATATATAAAGGATAAAATCCTTTTAAGGGCAGAAAAATTTGCCAGCAACCAACAAATTCTTCTGCTCTTAAAAGGATTTTATCCTTTATATATACTGTTCAGTATTTACGTGTTGAAAAAAAAAAAAAGTCTTTTTATTTGTTCTACAACACATTTCAACGCTTCAAAAACAAACTTATGTTTGTTTACATATGATGGAATAATAATAATAATAATAATAATAATAATAATAATAATAATCCTTTGGTTGGAAGACAAGGTTGATTTGCTGACTGCTGTTGGAATAAGATTCTACACAGAAATCCAGTGAAAAATAAGTTTTTCATATCCTGATGCAGACAAAACAAACAAAAAACAAAGCCAGACTAAAAAAAAAAATAGTAGACTTATCTAGTGCTAGTGATAAAGTGAAAATATTCAGAAGATGACTCCAAGATGCTGTCCCCTCTCTCTCTCTTTCAGAGAGGCACTGAGCAGCTATACGCACACATACACACACGGCAGTAACTTCCACCTACCGAATTCAATCACAAAGCTCCGGTCGGCTCGAGGCTATAGTGGAAGACACCTGCCCAAAATGCCACGCAGTGGGACTGAACCCAAAACCATGTGGCTAGGAAGCAAGCTCCCTAACCACGCTGTCATAAATGAAATTTATGAAACGAGATAAATTTGTGTGCCATAGAGGGAGACAGATGTGGGGGTGTGATATTTATTGTCAAAGAAATTAGAAATGTCTTGTTGCTCTGTCAGAAGATTTTTCACCAAAGCCTATACATCAATAGTATAAACTAGAGAAATTCAAATGAATTTTCACATTATCACAGAAAAAGTAAGATTTTTGGTTTTCATTTTACAATGAAATATTTACTAAGGAAAAATGTTATTTATTGTTTATAAACAGGAAAGTAGCAGATAAACAAACCTGACTCCATCTGTGGCTATTATGCGAACTTCTGCCACAAACCATTGCTTGTATTGGTCCTTAAAAAGAAATAAAAGGTATGTTAATCATACATACATACATACATACACACACACATGTATAGATATATATATACACACAGATAGAGACTTTTGGAAATGACAAATTCACAGGAACGTGGTGATACCATTTAGAATAACGAACTCAAAACCAGTGGCCAGAGTGTCAATAAGTTTAAATCCATAACTGTGAGTTTGACAAAATATAATTTGTCAGACTCATTATTATGGATTAAACATACGCATGCATGCATGTAGGTAGGTAGGTAGGTAGGTAGGTAGGTAGGTAGGTAGGTAGGTAGGTAGGTAGGTAGGTATACAAAAATGTGAACGAGCAGGATATCAGATGTTGTTGCACACTGCTGGCCACAATGTGCTTTTGCATTGATTTAACCTTTAAATGACGCCACCCTGCCCTCATCAAAAGCGGGGAACTGGAGCAACACAAAATGAACTGTTTCGCTCAAGAAACCGCCCAGTCAGGGAACTGAACCCACAATCTGTCAATCATGAGTGAAACACATACACACACACACACACATACAATACATATGTATATAGATTAATTATAAGAATCATTAGAATCTAGGGACATCAACATGTAGGATGCCAGAATTGGCAATGTACAATAACATAAGATTCACAGTGAGGCAAAACAACCCTGAAGGCATTGTGTTGGTAGGGTACCGTAGATATGTAAGTAACAAATCCAATTTAAACTGTAGATCTGACACAAAATTGATTCTAGGAGCAGCATAGGTAAAAAAACAGAAGAGCACAAATGGGATTTAAAATTGACAACAGCTGTTTCGGTAGAAGTATTTTGATGTATTCATAGATGACATCATAGCATAAACCAACCATCTTCAAGTACAATTTTAAACAGGTGTAAACAGGTAAGGTAAAGCCCTAGTTGGTGACATATCCAACAACATTTTGGATAAATGGTATTTTAAAAGAGAACATTCAAATCAGAAGTATAATGGGCATTCAAAGAAGTAAAGCGATCAAACACTTCTATTATTTTGAAGAGTTATCTTTATTGGTTTATAGTCATAACTTGCTATGAGGTAAGTGGGAAAAAAATATAGACAAACCGTTGCCAAGGTATGTCCTTAAGATCATCAAAACCAGAAAGATATCTTGTTGGTTAAGTGAGATAAAAGAAAGCAGGCCTCGGGGCAGCAGAAAGTCATAGAACTGCCATCCCCTTTCCACACTTGTACACACACACACACACAGACAGACACTCACATTCATACACACTTATACATATGTATACATACATATATAAACATATGCGTCTGCATGGATGATGGTGTACTTGCTTTTAATGAGTCTGCAAAGAAAGAAAGAAAGAGGCTTGGAGATGCCGTTATGAAAGACTGCTGAATGTGGAGAATGAATGAGAGGAGAAGAGTCTGCCAAATGTTGACCCAAATGAGGGACCAGCTACCCGAATCGACAGAAGCCTGGTAGTTAAAGCAATTAAGGATATGAAGACAGGGAAAGCCTCAAGCCCATCAGGAATCACCGCTGAGATGCTTAAAATAATTGGCGGTGTGGGTTATAGCCTAATCACCTGTATTGTAAATCAGGTGGTTCGTGAATGAATCATACCCAATGACTGGTATTGCAGCACAATAGTCAACTGCTGCAAAAGTAAAGGTGATGCCTTAGACAGAAATAATTACAGAAGCATCAAATAGTTGATCAGGTGATGAAAGTTACGGAGCTCAGCTAATTAGGGAGAAAGTTAGTCTAGAAGGAGAAATACCTAGCAAAAGATAAGCATCTGTACTTAGCTTTTGTTGACTTGGAGAACGCTTTTGACAGAGTCCCCCATCCCTTATCTGGTGATCAGTGTGGAAACTAGGGATAGACGAGTGGTTGGTGAGAGCCGTACAAGCCTTGTACAGGGACGCTACCAGTAAGGTGAGGGTAGGCAACAAGTACAGTGAAGAATTCAGGGTAGAAGTAGGGGTTCACCAAGGATCGGTGCTCAGCCCCTTCTTGTTCATCATAGTTCTCTGGGTAATAACAGAGGAATTCAAGACAGGCTACTCCTGGGAGCTCCTCTATGCTGATGACCTTGCCCTTATAGCTGAATCACCACCTGAACTAGAGAAGAAGTTCCAGGTATGGAAGCAAGGTCTAGAATCATAGGGACTTAGAGCTAGCCTAGCAAAAACCAAAGTTATAGTAAGAAGGAAGTCAGACAAATCACAAATCCCTTCAGGTAGAAAAGGTGTAGGTAGAATCTTCATAAGATGCACCCAGTGTAAGCTTTGGACACAAAAGGTGCAGCAACATCAGAGGAAGGTTAACAGGGAAACTAACTTTTGTATGTTGAAGGTGTACATGTGCAATAAATGCTGAAAATTCACAGAAAATAGACTTCCTGCAACTGCCAGTGGGGGGAGGGGGCAAGCTAGAGGTAGTAGATAGCTTCTGGGTGACCAAGTTAGTAGTGGAGGTGGATGCTCCAAGAGCATAGCTGTGAGAATAAGATTAGGCTGGGCAAAGTTCAGAGAGTTCCTACCCCTGCTGGCAACAAAAAAGGCCTCTCCCTCAGAGTGAAAGGCAGATTGCTTGATACCTGTGTGTGAACAGCCATGCTACATGGCAGCAAAACATGGGCTGTGACAGCTGAGGACATGCATAGGCTTGAGAGAAATGAAGCCAGTGTGCTTTGCTGGATGTGCAATGTCAGTGTGCATGTTCAACAGAGTGTAAGCATCTTCAGGGAAAAGTTAGGCATAAGATATGGTGTGCAAGAGAGATGACTGTGCTGGTATGGTCATGTGATGTGTATGGATGAAGACAGCTGTGTAAAGAAGTGCCATCTCTAACCGTGGAAGGAATCTGTGGTAGAGGAAGACACGGTACAAGGCAGTTAAGCATGATCTTTGAACTTTGAGCCTCACAGAGGCAATGACTGGTGACCGAAACCTTTGGCAATGTGCTGTGCTTGAGAGGACCTGTCAAACCAACCACACCTGTGCTGGTGGCATATAAAGAACATCCTTTGAATGTTGGGCCTCATGAAGGCAAAGTGGATGAGTTCCTTTTGAGTGTTGGGCCTCATGGAGGTACTGACCGAGACCTTTGGCATTATGTCATGTTTGAGAAGAAGATCCATCAATCCAAGCAAAATCACAGTCGTGGCAGATACTGGTGTCATGCAAACTGGCACCCATGCTGGTGGCATGTAAACGCACCCCAGGGTCACACAGATGGCCCCTGTACCGACGGCACGTAAAAGCATACATTACACTCTTGAAGTGGTTGACATTAGGAAGGGCATCCAGTCATAGAAAACCACACCAAATCAGACTGGAGTCTGGTGCAGCCTTCCATCATGCCAGCCCAGTCAAATCGTCCAACCCATGCCAGCATGGACAATGGACGTTAAATGATGACGATACACAAACACAATATATATATAAACACATATACATACACATGCACATATAAAAATGCACACGCACACACAGCACTATATTCATATAGTTATATAGAATATTGAGATATAAACCAAACAATATATCATAAAGATAGAAGCAGAGGGTCATCGGCCTTCTGGTTATGTAATCTCATTATACTTGTTTGTAACCTCAAAATTCTTTAAATAGTGAAATATTTGATAATCAGGTTTATGACCAAGCTCTCTGTCGATGAGTGCTTATATATATTTCTTATAATTCTTCGTTTATATTAAATTACTTGCTTTATATCTCTATATTCTACAATTATTATAAAAATATAGGGCTATGTGTGTGTGCGTATATATATATATATATATATATATACATATATGCATATAAATGGTATTTTTATAAGCTTAAAGCTTATAGCAATCATTGTGCAAAGGACTAAGGAAAATAGTCTAATAATGGGGCATAGAAGCCCTCGCCAGAAAAAAGTAGGCTTTCCTGTACGCATAGAACTCGAACACACATTTTTTTGTTAACATGACTCAGTGTGTCACCAATTACACCAGTGAACCAGCCTGCTCCTTTCTGTCAAATAACAGGCTGGTTCGCTGGTGTAATCGGTAACACAGTCGCGTTAACAAAGGGATGTGCATTCGAATCCCACACATTCAGGAAAGCTGACTTAAGCTTATAAAAAATACCATTTTTATTGTTTAATGAATTGTAAAATGACACCACTTAACAAAACCATTCATATATACACGTATATATATATATATATATATAGACACACATATGTATGCATGCACAAGCATGTGCTTGTATATATATGAGCGTGTTTGTATATATGTGTGTGGGTGTGTATGTATGTATATGCGTGTATATGTATGCATGTATATATATGTGTATATACACGTATATATATATATATATGTGTGTGTATATACATGTATGTATATATATATCATCATCATCATCATTTAACGTCCGCTTTCCATGCTAGCATGGGTTGGACGGTTCAACTGGGGTCTGGGGAGCCCGAAGGCTGCACCAGGCCAGTCAGATCTGGCAGTGTTTCTACAGCTGGATGCCCTTCCTAACGCCAACCACTCCGAGAGTGTAGTGGGTGATTTTATGTGCCACCGACACAGGTGCCAGACGAGGCTGGCGAACGGCCACGCTCGGATGGTGTTTTTTATGTGCCACCGACACAGGTGCCAGACGAGGCTGGCAGACGGCCACGCTCGGATGGTGTTATGTGCCACGACAAGGTGCCAGATGAGGCTGGCAGACGGCCACGCTCGTGGTGTTTTTATGTGCCACCGACACAGGTGCCAGATGAGGCTGGCAGACGGCCACGCTCGGATGGTGTTTTTATGTGCCACCGACACAGGTGCCAGACGAGGCTGGCAGACGGCCACGCTCGGATGGTGTTTTTATGTGCCACCGACACAGGTGCCAGATGAGGCTGGCAGACGGCCACGCTCGGATGGTGTTTTTATGTGCAGAACAGTGCCAGACGAGGCTGCAGACGGACGCGGATGGTGTTTTTATGTGCCACCGACACAGGTGCCAGATGAGGCGGGCGAACGGCCACGATCAGATGGTGTTTGTTACGTGCCCACAGCACGGAGGCCAGTCGATGCGGTACTGGCTACGGCCACATTCGGATGGTTTTCTTGTGTGCCACCGGCACTGGTACCACAAAGATACAATATATATATATATATATATATATATATATATATATACGTGTATATACATGTATGCATGTGTATACATATGTGTGTATATATATATATACATATATATACATCATCACCATCATCATCATTTAATGTCCATGTTCCATGCATGGGAAGGACAGTTGACAGGAGCCAGCCAGGTAGAAGACGACCCAAGGCTACTGTATCTGTTTTGGCAGGGGTTTTATGGCTGGATGCCCTTCCTAACACACAGACATTTTTTTCCCTTTTTTGAAAGCATTCGATTGTTACAAAGTCCTTAGACTACCGAAAACATAAAGAGCTACTAGGATAAAATGGATGGTAGACTGAAGTCAACAGGTTATGATGTACATTAGACTTAAAAGACTGGAGGTCTTATTAAAGAGGAAAACAAGACTGTGGAAGGAAATTCCAAAGTTCAGAAGTGCGAGGGAAGAAACTGGTAGTGTAAAGTGCTTTACAACACTTAGGAGCTTACAGAGTGTACTGATGAGAATTGGATGCAAGTCTAGTTGATTGCTGATAAGTTCTTAAAGGAGGAACCAGAAAAGAGAGCTCAGCTGAACAACGTCCATGCATATATATATATATATATATATGCATGTGTACATGTTGTTGAATATGTTATCATCAAGGCCTTACTTCACCTGTTTATACCTGTTTAAAATTTTACCTGAAGATGGTGGATTTATGCTATGATGTGCAGGGAGCACTGGCATCAGCCCTGTTCGAATGGTGCCTTTTACATGCCACTGGTTGAGTCATTGAGATCAAATTTAGATAAGTGCCGAGTAGTGATGTTAAACCAAGTGGACAACTCCGAGTTGACAAAATATGTTGCATTCCTTAAAAACCGTGAGGTTAGCAAGAGAAATGTGACCCAGCTGTAAAACTAAATGTTCTGGTGACAACCAACAGTGTTCCATACTAACATGGAGGTAAAAAAAAAGGGGTTGCAATAAAGTTTATTTAAAAAAAACAAAAAACAGAAGTACATAGAATACAATTTACCTGGAGTAGAACGTTTTCAGCCTCCTCTAATGAACAAGTGTCACATGTTAAATAAAGATAATATCTAGGCAACCAGTAGCAGAAAAGGTGCAGAAATCCTAGAGAAAGCACTGTCAGAATCCAGTAGAAAAACTTTTTCTTTTTGTTAAGGCGGTACCCAATAATTTCCTGAAATAAATAGAATAATGGAATGAGAAATTCTGAAAAAGTAGCAAGAGATGAAATTAACAGCTGAGGTTTTACTATAAATGATTGTAGATATTACAAACACCAGTTTCAGAGAGAAAAGAGAGAGCAGTTTATGAATGGGACTCAAACTATGTGTGTATTATATGCTGAGTGACCATGTTCTTGATTATGTTGTCGAGGGTTAAGTGGCTGATTAAGATAATAATGTAGACAGAAAGGAGGGAAGAAAGGACATATAGTTCTGAGAAGGTCAAGGACCAGGTGTTCTCTGTTATGTCTTCAGTAATGTGGTCAGCTGGCAAAAGATCGGTACATCACTTGAATAAGGTCGGTAAGTGGTAGGACTCAATGACCAAAACAAACTGCAAATATGGCTATGGCCAAAGAAAGCAACCAGACTCACTCATACTTCATTCTGTCTCTCCATGTTCTGTCTTCGACCAGCCAAACTCTGGTCCCTCTCTCCCTCTCAGTTTCTTCTCCTAACATTTTACCTCCACACCTTCCACCCCACCCTATATAAACCAGTTCATTCAGATTCCACTACCTTATATTTTAATACCCCACCACATGGAGTAGAAACCAGAAGATGTTCAGATAAGCAACATGTTTTCCAATCTAGTACACATCTAAAACCTCTTTTCAGCGCAGATTATAATTACTTTATTATTTCATTTCATTATCTCTCAATGTAAACACAGTTTCATCTTCCAATCCATATGTTTAGAGGAAAAAACTCAAGATCCCTTCGCTCAACCCAACCTTCCCTCTTCCTCCCTCTCTTTCACACTCATTTACTATTGTCATTTATCTAATTTTGTCACAGTTTGGCTGACCAAAAACTCTTGGTTGTAGCTCTAGTTAAGAATTCAAAAGCCCAATTCTATCTCATTATTATTATTAATGTTTTCTATGCTGGCAGCCTGAGTTTTTGCTGTTTCACAGTGCACTCGCCCTTCCCACAACTGGAGATTCCTATGGGACAACCTGACCAGATCCATGGATGGTGCAAAGTCCCCTCTCACCCCAAGGTAATGTGGTGGTGGAGCAATGCAGTTGACAGGGCCATTAGGGAAAATAAACAGGCATGTAAGGACTAGAAGAACGGTGGCAGCAGGGAATTGTATCAGACTGCCAGAGGGAAAGCTAGGAGACAGGTTTATTTAGCCAACTAATTAGGGAGAGAGTCAGTTTAGATGAGATGCAGTTTGGGTTTGTGCCAGGGAAAAGCACCACTGATGCTATATTTCTGGTAAGACAGCTGCAGGAGAAATACTTAGCCAACGATAAACCCCTGTACCTGGCTTTCTTTGACATGGAGAAAGCCTTTGACAGGGTCCCCCAATCCTTTATCTGGTGGTCAATGAGGAAACTAGGGATAGATGAGTGGTTAGTGAGAACTGTATAAGCCATATACAGGGATGCTGTCAGTAAGGTGAGGAATTCCAAGTGAAGACTTCCAAGTAGGGGTCCACCAAGGATCAGTGCACAGCCCCCTTTTGTTCATCATAGTCCCCAGGCAAGAACAGAGGAATTCAAGACAGGATGCCCCTGGGAGCTTCTCTATGCTGATGACCTTACTCTAATAGCTGAATCACTATGAGAACTAGAGGGGAAGATTCAGGTGTGGAAGCAAGGTCTAGAATTGAAGGGCCTTAGAGTCAGTCTAGCAAAAAACAAAGTCTTAAAAAGTAGGAAGGCAGACAAATCACAAATCCCTTCAGGTAGATGGCCCTGCTCGATCTGTAGAAAAGGTGTAGGTAGAAACTTCATAAGATGTACCCAGTGTAAGGTATGGACACACAAGAGGAGTAGCAATATCAAAGAATGCTAACTGGGAAGATAGTTTTGTGTGTGGCAAATGCTCAGGAGCAATAAACACTGAAAATGTGTGAGAAAACAGCTTCCATCACATTCCAGGGGAAAAAACTATAAGTAGTTGATAGCTTCTTTTACCTAGGTGACCAAGTCAGTAGCAGGGTTGGATGCTTTGAGAGTGTAGCTACTAGAATAAGAATAGCCTGGGCAAAGTTCAGAGAGCTCTTACCTCTGCTGGTGACAAAGGGCCTCTTGCTCAGAGTAAAGGTAGACTGTATGTCGCATGTGAGCAAACAACCATGCTACATGGCAGTAAAACATGGACCATGACTGTAGGGGACATGCTTACATGGAATGAAGCTAGTATGCTCTGCTGGATGTGTAATGTCATTATGTATACACAACAGAGTGTAAACACCCTGAGAGAAAAGTTGGACTTAAGAAGCATCAGATGTGGTGTGCAAGAGAGATGATTGCGCTGGTATGGTCATGTATTGCATATGGATGAGGACAGCTATGTGAAAAAGTGTCACACCTTAGCAGTAGAGAGAACCTGTGGAAGAGGTAGGCTCAGGAAGACCTGGGATGAGGTGGTGAAGCATGACCTTCGAACGTTGGGTCTCATGGAGGCGATGACAAGTGACTGAGACCATTGGAGATATACTGTGCTTGGAAGACCCAGTAAGCCAAGTGAGACCATAACCTTTTGGCCTATGCCAGTGCAGCGTAACCAGCCCATTTAAGAGTACCCTTCAATCTTTGGGCAATAAACTGAGCTTGTGAAGACCTGATGAGTCAAGTGAAGCCATTGATTTGGCCGATGACAGTACCGCCTGATTGGCACCTGTGCCAGTGGCACATAAAAAGCACCATCTGAACTTGGTCAATGCCAGTGCTGCCTGACTGGTCCCATGCTGGTGGCACGTAAAAAGCACCATTTAAATGTGATTGTTGCCAGTGCCACCTGACTGGCTCCCATGCCAGTGGCACATAAAAAGCACCCACTACACTCTCGGAGTGGTTGGCATTAGGAAGCATAGAAAACAGGCGTTAAACGATGATGAAGATGATGAAATATATACATATATATATATATATATATATATATATATATATATATATATATATATACACACACACACACACACACATATGGATATAGCTGTGTGGTTGAGAAGCTTGCTTTCCAAGCAAGTAGCTTCAGGTTCAGTCCCACTGTGTGGCATTTAGGGCAAGTGTCTTTTGCTATAACCTCAAGCCAACCAGTGCTTTGTCAGTGGATTTGGTAGACAGAAACTTAAAGAAGACCATTGTGTGTATGTGTGTGCCTGTGTTTGTCTCCCGACCATCACTTGACAACTGGTGTTGGTGTGTTTATATTCCTGTAACTTAGCAGTTCAGCAAAAGAGAGTGATAGCATAAGAACTACGCTTACAAAAAATAAATCCTGCAGTTGATTTCTTCGATTAAAATTCTTTAAGGCAGTGCTCCAGCATGGCCACAATCAAATGACTGAAACAAATAACAGAATATAACCATTGCATTTGACAGAGTAATTTGAATGGCAAATGGTTAAAATACCTGTTATGTGTTGTTCTGCACAATGGAGTAAAATATCAAAATAATACCCAATCCAGAATTATCCCATATCTTTGTGTTCAAAAAGACAATTCATATTTCAATATCCCTCACCCTTGTATTCACAATAGACATATAGTATTCGTCATCATGACCATCATTTAACATCCTCTTTTCCATGCTGGCATGGGTCAGACACAATTTGTTGAGGCAGATTTCTAACAGCTGGATGCCTTTCCTGTTGCCAAGTATATATATATATATATATATATATATATATATACTACTTATTTCTTTATCCCTTCTCTTCCTATGGTCTGCCTTTGACGTCAGATCTATTAACGTTTTTTTTTTTAAATACTTAATAATGTTCTGTTTATCATTTATGCAGTCATCAAAATTGTTATAATGTCTTGTTGTTGGGATGGGTTCTCTTTCTTTCTTGATGAGAAGATTACATTATTTTACACCGTTTATTCCTTTGGAATAAAACCAATGTTGTCTTCGAAACATATGTCAAAAGTAAAAGAAATTGAATAACACCTGCATTCAACACCATTTATTTATATATATATATATATATATCTTATTATAAAAGCAGATTTTATCTGCCTCCCTTTGTCAGTTATAGAAATCTACAATATAGGATTTCTTCAATTACAATTTACTTAGCATTTTTAAGAGTAGAATGCATTGGGTTTTGCCAGGTCCACTTTTTAAAATTTAAATTCCAATTAAGCAAAATTTACAGAAAACTCACATTCTGGTGTGTATGTCAAATGCTTTTCTTAATGTGTTTTACACCACACGCACACGCACACACACAGTGTGCAACAAATAAAATGAAAGTAATTCACCTTTTGTAGTGAGTGACTCTTTCAGTCTGCCACTTCCTCTTTACACACATAGACACGCAAATATATAAATAAAATTGTAAGCTAACGTGCGTGTGTGTGAGTGTGTGTGTGTGTGTGAGGGTGCGTGTGTGTGTGTGCGTGCGTGTGCGTGAGTGTGTGACAGGAAAGTATTTTAGGACGAATATAAGACCTATATCGGCGATGTTTCGCTTGTCGTAGCACAGGTTTCCGTCGATTTCCGTAAAAAAATTATTTTTTTACATAAGTAATGAGAGCGAAAGAGACTAAGAGAAAGCGATTGTATGACGAGGGAAGTTCTTTTGAAGTTACCGTGCATGGAACGCATTAATGTACATGTATGTGTGTGTGTGTGTTTGATGGAGTGTGGGAGACAGACAGTATGTTGTGTAAGTGAAGTGCTTCTGTTAGTGTGTGTGAAGAGACAGAGAGAGTAATGTGTGAAAGAGAGAGATAACTGAAATTTTTTACTCGGTTTATGTGTATATGTATGTATGCATGTATGTGTGTGTGTGTGTGTATGTGTGTGTGTGTGTATGTATGTATGTATGTATGTATGACCGATTCAGTGTTTACATTTTTTACGGAAATCGACGGAAACGTGTGCTACGACAAGCGAAACATCGCCCCTATATCCAAGTAGCAGAAAGATCGCCCAAAAGTGTATATAGATATTTAAATGTATTTATATATTCATCTATACACAGATGTATGTATAATGTGTGTGTATATATTTCCATACACGTAACCATTCACTCCGCACAAAGTTTTTTAGGACGAAAATAAGATCTAAAGTTATCTCTAAGTAGCACAGAGATCGCCCAAAAGTGTATATAGATATATAAATCTATTTATATATTCATCTATGCACACATGTATGTATAACGTGTGTGTATATATTTCCATACACGTAACCATTCACTCCATACAAAGTTTTTTAGCACGAAAATAAGATCTAAAGTTATCTCTAAGAAACAGAAAGATCGCCCAAAAGTGTATATAGATATTTAAATGTATTTATATATTCATCTATACACACATGTATGTATAATGTGCGTGTATATATTTCCATAGAGGTAACCATTCAATCCATACATAGTTTTTTAGGACGAAAATATTTATATATAAAAGAAAGGTTGTGTGTCTGTCTACTCCGATTTAGATTCCTAACTACTCCCACATTTTGCGATGCAGTTTAACCAAAACCGGGTATCTTATAGTCGTGATTCATATCGAGCCCTTCTGGGTATTAGCGCGCGTCTACGATGAGTCTATGATTTTACAAATAATTTACCATCATTTTTTCCCATTTTAATGCATATTTTTTAAAATAAACGGAAGTAACTCTCAAACTTCACACCAATATGCGTGCTCATATGCGACGTAATATCACATCAGCAGCATTTCCTCACACCCTCCTTGCACTTGGCGAAGGCAAAATACCAGGGAATGAAAATGGTAATATTGCCATCGATTCCATTTGTACCATTGTTAAGATGCCTTCTGATCTCAGAGATGCAGTGTTCCCAGATCTACAAGCTAATTATCAGAATATGGATTGGATTGGCAAAAAGGCTATACTGGTCCCGAGGAATAAAACTGTTCACCATATTAATGATGAAATGCTAAAATCATTCCTGGGGAAGTCTATGTATATCAGTCTATCGATACAACTCCTGACCCAGAGGACGTCATCAACTATCCAATAGAGGTACTCAATTCCTTTGAGCACCCTGGACTACCACCACACTTTCTCAAACTTAAAGTTGGTGCCCCTATAATGCTCATCAGAAATTTGGTTCCCCCAAAACAATGCAATGGCACACATTTGATCGTTAAGTCCTTATCTCCCACCGTAAGCTTATATCAATATTTGCCTGAATAATCATCATAATTCAGTGCAATCATTAACAGTACTTTCAAGCAATTCAGCCCCGAGCAACGCCGGGCAATTCTGCTAGTACATATATATTTTCCAAGCTATATCCATGTATATATATATATATTTATTTATTTATTTCCCCCATAGCTAGACATGTTTTTCACATAAGACTGGAATCAAACAACCTTGCTTGTATGGTAATGGTATGATGAGGTGCTTAAGAAAGGGCACACACAAACACACATATACATATGTGTATGTGTGTGTGCACGCGTGCACCAAATCCACTGACATGACTTTGGTCAACCTGAGACTATAGCAGAAGTCACTTACCCAAGGTACCATGCACTGGGACTGAACTCAAGACCACAAGATTTGGAAGCAAGCTTCTTAACCACATAGCCATGCCTGCACCTAATACTATGTATTAATATTAGTTT